>NC_051217.1:34772543-34990043 GCF_015220715.1 Pygocentrus nattereri | reverse complement strand
AATTAATTATTTTGCAGGAGAAATTATATATATATCAGGGGGACACTTACTTGACTTCCAGATTGAGTTTCAGTTCACTCTCTCGCACACCTTGTGAATGAAGACTTTCTATTAGCTCATCTAAATCTTTAGGTGAGTCGCACACAAACCTGAGAAGAGAGCAAATCCCATAAACCATGATGCATGAACTGTACCCATTACTTCACTTCATGCAAGACAGGAAACATCATTAATTCTTATAGAAAATTGTAAGACTTTGTTTTGAACCTCACATATTGTGATAACTGAGCAGTATAACGTAGCTATGGTGGTGTAGCTGAACTGGGTTATGTAAACAAAACCTAAAAAGTAATAACAAGTGCAAACCACAAAACTTGGGCCTCAAAATTGCACAGATTTGCTGAAAATATTTAGATGTTATTTTTCACAATGCAATAAAAGAATACATCATGTCTCAAAAAAATACTAAGCCATTCTTTTAATTAAATACTCCTAATTAGATTTTCATACCAGAGGTTTTGGCCCTGTTTTGGCACAGTGGTCTCTATGCAAGTCTCAGGAGCTGGCGCCCCCTGCTGACCACTCTCATTTGTGGTGCTGCCAATGCTTCCCTCATCATCTTTTTCCACATCTAAAACAAAAGAATAAGTAAGATTTCCCATGAAGAAAAGTTTGAATCCACATGCATGTGATTACCTTTACATGCAGATGATTGAAATGGCATGAGTTAAACAAATGGCAAACTCACCCTCTACCTCCTCTTCTTTCTTAATCTCTTCCTCATCCTCCTCTTCCTCCTGCCCTTGTGTTGGCTCAGTCTGAGGAGGAAGAGTGAAGCTGTAGTCGATGCTCTCATGTACCCATCCTTTCTCTATATACAGCCCAGGAACCACATCAGAGAACAGCCAATATCTGCAGACACAGAATATGAACAGCAGTCTCATATCACATACATTTCACATACCAAACATTAAACCAGAACATAAATAAGATACTTTCGAAAAGTGTAAAGAAAAAGAGGCAGTTCTAGGTGATAAATGCTGTTACAACTAGGAAGGAAAACCCTTTAATATCATTTATTATTATTTAATATTAACAAACCAGACAAGTCTCGAGTAGCCTATCAGTTTCAAAGTTTTACAAAATCACTATGTTTAACTGCTAAATAGCAATTACACCATACAGTCCCTAACCCAGGCACAGGGTGGCATAACAGGCATACTGTGGTGTAATATATCGCTGTGCAATAACACCATCCACAGTGAATGTTGTTTCACTGCTAGACTGTTGTAGCACTCCTCTGCTACCCTCAAGTTTTCGACTAATTCAGATCACGACATGACGCATGACTTTGTTCTAGGATTCAATATTCTGATCAAGCATTAGCTGCATTTACATGCATCCTAATAATCCGCTAACAATCCGCCTAATAGCTCAATCTGAATAGGACATGCCATTTATACACTTCAATTGGAATAGTCTAGTCCATTTGGGATACAGTTTCTGATTGAACAAGGTGGGTAATCGCAACCGGCTGAAGACTGACCATCAGGGCCTCCTCTTCACCATCACCAACCCACTCTCCTGTTCATTTGTGCCAACTGCAACACCCTCAATTACATCACTGTGCCATCCAGATGTACCAGCACTGAGATAGGATGGGACTGATTCAGCTCACTCCCACTTTATAAAGAGACTGTCAGAAACTGCCTCTACCAGTGCAGTTTCTAAAGCTTTACCATCCAGTCTTCAAACAGAGATCCTCTTAGCTTTTATTTGGTATTTAGCTTATTAAATTGTAAATACTGTTTGACCAGAGGAGGATGGGTCTCCCCTTGTGAGTCTTGGTTCCTCCCAAGCTTTCTTCCTCCAGACTGAGGGAGTTTTTCCATGCCACCATCGCCTCTGGCTTGCTCACAGGGGGATATATTATAACTATGTTTTCAAACTTCTGTAAAGCTGCTTTGTGACAACATTGTTGTAAAAAGCACTATACAAATAAACTTGAATTGAAATGATCCTTGTAAATAATCCGTTACATAGAAGAATGTGTAAACGCCTGTATGTGATTACATTCCCAATCGGAAAGTTTCCGCTCTACATGTGAATCACAAAAGTCAAAATCATTCAACATGACGGAGAAGAAACTGGTCTGCAGAGGAGGAAAGTTTATGCTCTGATCTTTAAAAGACACCGGTGGGACGGACGTCCAGCTTGTGTGTCTCAGAACATGACGTCTTCCTCTCAGCCTTCTTTTAAGGACATGTGAAGACTGACATTATTTTAAAGCAAATAAAAACAAGCACTACTCACTACGACTGGACTCGCATGATGTTCGCAGTCATGGTAACGTTTACTCTAAGCGGTTCTAAACGCATGCGCATAGTTTTGGCTCTGATTGCTTTTAGTGAGCAAACAAAGTTTTTCCATCATATTGTTGGATAGAGTGAGAATGACCACATCAGTCTTAATCTGTCATTGGAATATATTCAATCAGTTTGGCAAAAAACTTTGCATGTAAACACAGCCATTGATTGTCTGTCTATAGAAGGAACAAACTGGGACCTGCGTTTTACGTAACTAGTGGACTTACCGGTTGTGATTGCGATCTGTGCCTAGTGGCGTTCTCCTCATAACAAGCTTGGCTTTAGCGATGCCGTCCTGGAATGCTCGCTCTGCTGCAACCCTCTGTCTCCGGATCCGCTCCTCCTCAGCCTCCTTCTCCATTCGCTCTACATCCAATCACATGGAATCAAACATAAGGCAGACCTCTCACAAAGAACACTCACCAACTGATCAGATTACTCCATAAATATCCATAATACTATTTATCTTAATGATCTATTTACAGTGTCAATTAGATACAATTGCAATGGACATTGACTGTGTATTCCTATACAGTTTGCTTTGTATCTGGCTGAAACAGAGAGAGTGAATGCTGCAGGCTGAATGCCCTTTACTCTTAAGGTTATTTGTGTTTTACCCAGTTATGGTAAAGGCTGGTGTGAGAATTCTGGGCTGATGCATATATCTGTTATTTTTCATATATATCTGCAGATGCTGCTACAAAACATATATAAAACAAAGGAAGTGAATTCACCTCGTTTAGCATTACAGGGAAATGAGGAAATGTGAAGACTGTTACAAATGTAGACGTTTTAGTACTGCAGCCCAGCATGGCCTAAACACGCTCAATATCATTTAGGAGTATCCACTGGGATTTTTTTTAAGCAAACATCTGCTGATACCAATATGAATCCAAACACGCGCATCCTTAATTGATTCCATTTAAATTTCATCATTACTCCAATACCAATTCACTGAACTTTCTGCAAATGCACCATCCCAGTCTATTCACACATTCTTTGCTGTTTATTTTTCTTTTGTTTCTCCACACCTTTATTCTGTCGCTCCTGCTCTTCCTTCTCCTTCTTGGCCTGGATAGACATCAGCCTGCGACTCTTCACGGTGCTGATCATGTCCTCCGGCTCCATCTTGGCCTTCACAGGCTCCTTCTTGGTGCTCCCCTCCTTCTTCTTCTCTGCTTTCCCACCACCGTCCTCTGCCTTAGCAGTAGCGCCTCCTGCAGCTAACATCTGCTCCTTGCGCTTTTGCTTCTCGGCCTTCCGGCGGATGTTGGCCTCCTTGAGCGTGGCAAGCCGCTCCCTCCACAGCCCAGCTGCCCGCTGCTGCATAGCTTCCACGTGATCCTCAATAGAGTATGTCATAAGTATGCGGTGGCACAGCGCCACCAACAGGCTCACCTTTTCTGGAGGGGGGAGTTCGAACACCTCAGCCGTCTCCAGACGGTCCAGTAACTCGCCACTGACCACATCATCAAAACTGCTTCCACCAGTCCACTCATCCGAGCTGCGGGTGCTCTCGTCACATTGTGAATCCGAAGGCCGCAGGCAAAGGCGCACCAGCTCGGACACAGAGTGCATGGTCAGCGGAATCTCAGAAAGCGGCATGTCAAGCTCACTGTAGGCCTCCGCCAGCTCATCCTGCAGCAGCGTCTGAAGAAGCACCACCAGCACGCGGTTCAGGTACAGGAAGCCACCCTTGTCTGCAGCCAGCGCCTCAGTCAGGGCCTGGGCTGTGATTGGGTACTGGTCGTCTGGCATCAGGAGGTCAGAAAAGCAGCTGAGGAAGTCCGCCACCATGGCTATGTCGCCGAACAGGGTGTTGGGCAGGCCCTCAGGCATGTCGACCAATCGGAAGGCGGGTAGGCTCTTCCCCTCAATCTCCTGGTCCTCGTAACGCCGCTGCAACTCACGCCGAATCTGCAGCTCCTTCTCACGCCGCTCTTTAGCCTTCTCACGCAGCTTCTCCTTCAACTCCTCCCGCTTCTTGCGCATCACTTCCTGCTTCTCCTCCTCACTCATGAGAGCCCAGCGTCTCTTTTCCTCCAGCCGCTCCCACCTCTTCTGAACCATTTCTTTCAGCTCCTCGGGGAGGCGCCCACGGTCCTCCGCCAACAGGGTCTTCGCTGCCCTGGTCACGAGTGCAGACAGAGCATTCTTTTTGTCTTCTTTGCCCTTGTTCTCCTTATAAAAGCGCAAGAGGTGCAGGGCCATGGGCGGCAGAGGTTTTCCCAGTTTCGGGGTGCCGGGACCTGAGCTCCTCGCCCTTTTTTTTGGGCTATCTTTAGCTGAGGGACTTTTTGCGAGGTCAAGCAGAGTCATCTGCTTCATTCTAGGCTTCTTAGCACCTTTTTCATCTTTCTTGGAGGCTTTCTGGCTGCCTGGTGTCTTGATTCCACCACTTTTGCGACTCTTCTTGGAGTCAAGAAGCTTCTTGCTCTCTGATTTCTTTGGAGTGCTTGAGTTTTTCACTTTCAGTGGAGAGCCGTTCACCTTCTTCACCTAAATGCATTTTAAAAATCCATTAATGCAAACAAGATTACCATTAGCCTTATTAACTCCTTGGAACCACTAGTGACCACTGTCATATTCTTTACTTCATAGCTTTCATATTTTACAAGCTTCATTCAAAAGGTGGGTGTCATGAGGGCTGTAACTGTCTTCTTTCCAGTCAAGATGGGTGATGTAATTTTAAAACTTTATAATACAAGAAGCTAAACTCATTTTTTTCCTATTGAACATTGACCCATTTTTTGACAAATAGCTATAAACTAGATCTTAGATGGCATCTCTTCAATGATCTGCTCTGTAAAAATAACTTTATTCAAAAAAAATACAAAGAGCATCTTTGATTTTTGACTTTCAGCAGTAAATTGTAAGCATATACTATTATGTTTATAATCCTAAAACAACAAAAAAATGTAGTTTGAGGGGAACATTTACAAAAAAATTCGTTATTTCATGCGGTTTCTGAATAATTTGATTTACGATTTTGGCATGTAAATTCAGACAGAAATAAACTAAACATGCCCACGAGCATAACAAGTTAAGAGAAAATAAAATACATTTATATAACAGAAACCTTTAAACATCTTTGTGCTATGATTCACACTGTGAATGAACTTTTTAGAAAGTGTAGAAATTAAATGAGAAGCAACGTTCCATGTAAAAAGACATACCTGCATATTTGCCCAAAGGGTTGGGCTCAGGGGCATGTTTTGAGAGTCTCTCTTTTTCTTTTTCTTTTTGTCCTTCTCTCCTTTCTCGTCTGTCTCCGGTCCTGACTCTGAAGTTTTTAGCTTTTTGTTGGGTTTTCCCTCAGGAGAGCTGAGACTCTTTCTCTTGGCTGAAGGATTTTCTGCCAAAAACTACATGCATATAAAACCTACATTATTAAAGTGCATTTGGTAAAATGCAGCATTACACAAAACCATCTGCATTTTCATAGGTATAACAAATCAGAATCAGAATCCTTTATTGATCCCAGAAGGAACTTGCTGTTGTTACAGTTGCAACCATTTATGTAAAGGAGAAAGCACTTTAATAATTTAAAACATAAAGAAATCTGCAATATGTACACAAGATTTAAGTTCTTATGCATATAGTGGCGATGACTGTGATAAATATTAAACATTATATATATATATATATATATATATATATATATATATATATATATATATATATATATATATATATATATATATATATAAAAAAAAGAGAGAAGGCACCATTGAAGCTGTTTGCTGTCACATGAGAATTACTGATCACTGCTGTGGAACATCTGTTCAGTGAAATAAGCACGTTACCTTATGTGGATCTAAGAGGAAGTCACTGAATTTGCTGGGTAGGCTGAATTTTTTCACCAATTCATCCTCCACCACCCAGGGGGCGCTCTCTCCCATGCCAAGCCTCAAAGCGCAGTGTCTGATGAAGTAGCGCATGATTTCTTTATTAGGGGGTCTCTCTGTTCTGAACAGGCTGTCAGCGGGAACGTCACTGATCACCTTGTCCTCACTGAGGAGTTTAACGTCATATTTGTGAGGCAGAAATTTAGGCATCACCCACTTCTTCTTCTCCTCCTTCATACTGGTCGGCAGCTTTCTGGGTGAGCGTCGTGCCCGATCACTCACTAGGACACAGAAAAAAGAAACAAATGCGCATACACTGTGGGTAAAAATACACAAAATAAAAAGACATCAACACAATGAACAAACCCACAGAACAACAATCTACACCGATCAGGCATAACATGACCACCTCGTTTCTATGCTCATTGTCCATTTTATCAAGTCCACTTTGTAGTTCTACAGTTACAGACTGTAGTCCATCTGTTTCTCTGCATCATTTGTTAGCCCCCCTTTACCCATGGACCCTTACAGAGCAGGTACTATTTGCGTGGTGGATCATTCTCAGCACTGCAGTAACACTGAAGATGTTAGTGTGTGTTGTGCTGGGATGAGTGGATCAGACAGGAGTTTAACACTGTGTCCACTCACTCTATTAGAACCTTCTACCTTGATGGTCCACCTTGAAGATGTAAAGTCAGAGACGATAGCTCATCTGCTGTTTATCCTCTAGTCCATCAGCGGTCACAAGATGCTGCCCACAGGACGCTGTTGGTGGTTGGTGGACTTGCACCAGCAGTGAGAACTCCAGCGTGCTGTTGGTCCACTCAGACCAGGGCAACACACGAACTCACCACCACCATGTCAGTGTTACTGCAGTGCTGAGAATGATCCACCACGCAAACAGTACCTGCTCTGTAAGGGTCCACAGGAGTCTTGACCATTGAAGAACAAGGTAAAAGGGGGCAAACAAAGTATGTAGAGAAACAGTCTGTGACTGTGGAACTACAAAGAAAACCTATATAGTAAGTGGAGCTGATAAAATGGACAATGAGTGTAGGAGATGGTCATAATGTTACGTCTGATCTGTGTATATGCTGTAGTTAATGTCTTTGGAAATCACAGCTACACCTGTCTTACACAGGCTGTCTCTCTTGTTGTCCTCCTCTTTTGGCTGCTCCTTCTTCTGATTCTCCTGGCTGGCATTCTCCTTGTCACTGGACGGGGAATCACAAGCTCCCTCCAACTTCTTCTCTGCCTGCTCCTCCTGAGCCTTTTCCAGCGGGTGAATCTTCACCACCTTCACCCGCAAACGTTTGTCCTTACCAACCTGAGAAAGACAGAGGACATTTAGACATAAATGCGTGAGAGGGGTGTGCAAGACAAACATTTTTTAATGCAAGATAGTACAAACACACCTTTCACAGGCTTTCACTAAGTACAGAAAAAAAAAAAAGACAAAACCACCTCCAGAAACTTCAAAGCAGCACGAATGCAATAATGCCATATTCTCCAACAGTTGCACCACTATTTTTCATATCTTACTGCAAGAGCTGATAAAAAACAGAACATACATAATCTTATAACTTGCCTGGGACTGCTATTTTACATCCCCACCTTCATTTGAATGTTTCTGGTCACTGCAATGAGTTTCTAGACATCGTCACTTTCCAATTTCCTTCTCTTACGAATTAGAACACATGCAACAGCAGCTAGTAAGGCCTGATTATTAGCCATCAAGCCAAGAGATGAATATTCATTTTTAGATTTGTCTATAGAATTGTCAGTGAACACCAGACTGAACAAAACACTTTTTCTTGTTGATTCCAGTCTTAAAACCTTGAGTATCTGCCGATACCATATTTATTTATTTCTTCATTTTTAACTAAATTTTTGATTTTGCTTCAGATGAGCACCGAAAAGTAGATTATGGCTACGTTCACATTACCAGGTTGTGGCACAAATTAGATTTTTTGTGACTCAGATCTGATGTCTTCACAGCTGTGTGGACACAAAAATCTGGTCTTTTCAAATCCAACCCGAGTCACTGTCATATGTGGTCCTAGATTGGATGTGTATCCCATTTGTGGCCATGCAACCTTAATGTGACCCTCAGATTGGAATTAATGCCCCCCCCCCCCCTACTGCACGCGCACCATCAGTCAGCGTTACCATGGCAACAGCACCAAACAGAAGTTAAGCTCATCTCACCTTTTCACCTTCGTGTCGCTCTAATAAAGAAGCTGAGAGCAGATCAGAGTTAATTATCTTCTCAGTAAACCTCCTTCTGCTTGATTGTTTCACGTGCGTTATCAGCACAAACTTTCACGTGACGTTACGAAATAGGACGTGATCATGAGGGTCATTTCAGGACTCCAGTTTGTTCACACTAACGACAGATTTGAGTCACTTACCTAAACCATTGTGAACCATCATGTCAGAGAGATCGGATTTAAGCAAAAAAAAAAATCAGATTTGAGCAATGAGGCTTGTAATGTGAATGTAGCTTACATGTGCTCAAACAACCTGCTAACAATATGACATATACAATGTACATGTGCCATTTAGATTAGATTTGTTATAAAAATTTGATCATATTTGTACTTTTTCCCCCCTCTCCGCTATCCAATCTGGCATTTTCTGCCAATTTTGGACTGATACACACAGCTGGTATCACACTGGTACCAGTCTAGTTAACTCTGCTAATACTTCCAAATATGGTCATTCATAATTTAAATAATAATTTCAGTAAACTATTTTCATTCCTGCTGATTTACAAAACAACTCTAAACCCCAAATGATGCAGTTCTGTGTTCCAAAAAAGCTGATATTTATAATAAGAAGTGCACGTGTTGCGATGAAACTAAATTTACTGAAAACTGAGAGAAATTTAATCGTCCACTCCTTCCCCTAAAAGCAAAAAAACCCCACAGCGTTTAACTTCATCTTTGAGCAATCACAGGAAATTGCTGTATCTGTGGCAACGTTCCAGTCTCCATTTAAAATTCTTACCAGGAAGTCGCACTCCTCCCCCACAGCGTACTTGGTAAGAATCTCCACCCAAGCCAGATCCACCAGTTTGTCCAGGGACACTGTGTTGTGGTGCACAATCTCCAAAACTGGCTTCTCAAACCATATGGGGTATTCCTCCTGCAGCCTGGGAAAGCACAGGACCCACAAGCATCGTTCAGGCACAATATTCTAATTATTAAGGTAACGTTACAGAACAGCCAATGGTACATTTACTTATTTGCGGCTTTTTAAAAATAACATCGGGTCAGACGCATTTGCAGAAACACGAAACAGATCTTCACACAGAACCAACTCCAGTGTGATGTCAGAATTTTGAATAAAATCCCAGACTTAATGAGACCAAGCCGTGAAAGAAGGAAAGAGAAGTTGTTATGGAAACTAAATAAAAATGGATACAGATACAGCAAAGTTTGACTTCTTTTTTGGGTCAGTAGAGGGAGCCATGTGAAACACGACCATACCAATCCAGGCAGTGCTCAAGGCACACAGACAGAGCCTTCACCATAGTCTCTGCTGTGAACGTATGTCAGGGTGTGTGTGTGTGTGTGTGTGTGATGCGTGATGCGTTATGCAAGAGGCCTCTATGAATCAGCCACGGTTCACTTGTAACTTTTTTTTTTGGTTGAGATTGCATTACATTAACAGTTACAGGCCAATACATTTTTTCCATTACAGGTCACTTTTTATGACAGCGTTTTAGGGCCACTGTGTATAAAAATGAAAATAGTGGACTTTGAGAATAAAGTCATAATATTTTGTGAATAAAGTCGCAGAATTACGACATTAAAGTGGCATTTATACCAGGAAAGGTCACAATATTGTGACCAACATATCCTCCAAATATTATGACTTTTTTCTTGAAATATTATTACTTTTTTCTTGAAGTCTATTGGTTTTATTTTTACTAAAAGCAGCCTTAAAATGCCATTGTACTTTTTTGCTGGACTGCAGAACAGATTCAGTCTGCACACTTATCAATTTGGAAGGGGTGACAACAGGAAAGCCAATGAAAGTGTGGATTAGGGTGGAAAGATTAATTGTTTTTATATCGAAATCGCAATTTAAGTTAGGGCAATTTTCAAATCACAAGAGCTGCAATTTTCTTTAATTATAGGAGACACTCTTAAAACACAAAGTTCTTAAAAAGAGGGCCTTTAAGTAAAGACAGTAATTCCCTATAGAACCCATTTGCATGCATAAAAAGTTCTCTGCATGGTGAAATGGTTATGCAGATTGGAGAATGTGCTTTATGTGGTTCTGTATAACAAAGCCTCCATGTGTTGTGACATCACAACCACAACTTACTGACAAGGCTCAAGCCTCAAGCCAAAAAAAGGTGGATATTATGGTCTTCATGGCCCAAAATAAAAAAATACAAATCAGGCCTAAATCTCAATTGTAAAACAATAATAACAACAACAACAATAATAATAAATCATAAAAAAATAATAATCTAAAAATACAATTAATTAAAATACACATTTTAAAAACCCTATTTCAATTGCATTCACAATATTAGCCAGAAAAATCATAATTAGATATTTTCCACAAATCATTCAGCCCTAGTGTGGAGGTGGGGTCATGTGACTTTCACTTCACTCAGAATAGAGTGACATGGGAGGCTGGCTGATCTCTGCTGATCCTCCAGCCTTTGACAGCAGCAAGGCTAACACACAGAGACCTTGACACACACAAGCAGCCAGAGAAAGAGAAGCAAGGAGATGGTGCAGAAAGGACATAGACAGAAAGAGAAACCAAGAGGAAGCTTTTCAAAGTTAAAGACAATTTAAATACTGACATGACTTTCACTCATGGTTTACTCACAGCTCAGTGACCTCCTGCTCCTCCTCCCAGGCCTCCTTATGCGTCAGCTGACTGCTGCCAGTACTTTTGCATGTCCAGATGCGCTCACTGTATCTCTGCAGTCGTGCCTCATACTCTCTGTGCAGCATCGTTAAGGATAAACAGCATACAGACGGAACAAAACCGTTTTCCATCCACACAAAACGAATGTATACACATACTGTTTCCACATACTGATTTATTCAGAAAACCCACGGATTTCCAAAAGTACGCCCAGCCAGGGCGGCAGCTGACTTGCTGCCTAAGCCTAATCAGGTGGAGCTCTGCTTTCTGGGGCCTGTGGGCACCTCATTCATAATTAATGACAGTGTGTAGCAGAAGAGCTCAATAATTAAAAGGTGCAGAATCAGCCAAGACTCTAGGACAGGCATATATCTGAACATGACATGACGTGAGCATAACCTGCTTTGGCGTGAAGAGATGACTGACTAAAAGTTACGTTAAGCTGTAAATGTTATTCTTGATTTTGCTTGATGCTCACACAACTCAGGGTTTCTTTGCACATTTCTTCCTCAAGCACCTGGCAAGCACATGGTGATAAAACGACGGGGAATCCCAAGAGTAGCACTAGGCATAAAGTGAGCATTTAAGACCAAAATGAAAAGGCAAGAAGCATCTCGGGAAGATCCCTGCACGACTAAACACATCTGTCCGAATAGCAGCTTCAGAGGGCAGAAAAGCAATAAAAGCAAAGCAGTCTGACAGGTTACAAGTATCAGTCACGTCAGCTAGTTGTTTATACTTATACCAAGTCATTAGCAGGTTTACTCAGGAAACATGACTTCATCTGCGTTAAAGTGACTCACTGCAGGTCACGCAAACCCTACGTCTGAAAATGTTAACTAACGGTATTTAAATGGTTCAGTTCAAAAGCAACACTCAAGTGGTACAACGATAAACTTCTCTATGTAGTCCCAAGACCCTGGCGAGAAGAACTCAAACTGTCATTGCAATGAATCCTTACAACCACAACTCTAACGCCGAGCAAACGAAACCATTTCCAGAGGAGACCAAACGAAAGCGCCGCCGATGTCGGACACGAAGTCTGATATTGCGTTAGTAACAAAGCTAACTGTCCTCATTCAGTATCCGAGCCTGTGTAACGACTCCAACGCTTCAAGCACCGGACAGTCTGAACCACAAGTCGGGTTAGCGGGTGTGCTAACTAGGGTCTTGCCGGAGTCACAGCAAAACGCGGGTTAGCAAGTAGCGACCTGACAGCTAGCTAACCTAGCTCGCCCGCTAACGCCTGCCAACTCCTTCGAAACGGAAGCAGATGAGAGGCACTAAACGCCGACAAGCCGGAATCCGTCTCCTTCCATTACCTCCATAATCCCCCCCTAAACGCTCGACCTCTTGAAATAATGCCAGCGCTCAGTGGCATTACCACGTTAGCCGGTTAGCTTCGAAGACAGCATCACTTAAGGAAAAGCTAACCAAGCGTCTCCTACACGGAGATCAAACAAATAAACAAACGCACGCAAAAGCAAAACAAACAGTCCTGAAGCCGGTTTAAAAAAAAAACACACCCGGCCGTAGGTCGAGAACGGAGGGCGGGTTAGACATTTGATAACGTCTGCCTCTCTGTGCGGAGCAACAACGGCTAGCGGGCTCTCTGAGGGAGAAAGGATACTCTTTGTTCCTGAAGGCCTCCTTGGTATGCTCGATGATGTAGACCTGCTCTCCCGGGCCCGGCGGCTCGGCCAGCGGCTTCGCCAGCGGGTAGGGTTTCCGGCCCAGCAGCGGTGCCATCGTTCACTCGCAGACGGCGACGGATTAGCAATCAAACCTCCTTGTAGCACTGAATCCCGCGTTAAAACACGAGCCCAATCATGAACTCCGGAATCCAGCGAGACCGCAGAGCGCCTGTACCCCCACGTTTCGCCCCTCCGACATTCAACGCAGGACTAGCATCGAGCTAGGCTAGGCTAGGCTAAGCTAGCGAGACTAGCAGCTTGAAAAGGAGAAAAACAATAACAAGACACTTGAGGGTTATAAGCCGCTTCGCCTCGACACACTGAGCCCAGGAGCCGACTGCAGCATAGCCAGCGACCGGTTTGTTGGCGTTAAGCCGTCCGAAGAGAGAGAGGCGGCTCTCGCCGCTGAAGGGAAACTTCTGAAAGCCGGGACGCGGGCACGACTGGCTGCTCCGAGTCGCGGGAAAAACAGAGGCGTCCGTCCGAGGGCGTATGGCGCGCTTTCTGAACCGTCCCACAATGCTCTCGGCCTTCTTCTTCCCCTGCGGTGACGAGCACTCTCTGTATTCCGTGCTTCAGGAGCTAAGAACACCTCCGACCTTCTGTTACAGGATATATTAGCTAAGAACAACAAATAAGCCTGGTTGAAAAATGGCGGGAGATCCTACTTCACCGGCAACATTCCTCACGACCCCCAAAACTCCGTTACCCCGGCAGCAAGCGGCGTCTCGACGCTTTGGCCCACCCACCTCCGTCGCCCATTGGCTCCTCGGATACGGCGATAGCAGCAGAGGGAGCTCATTGGCTCGCTCAGCTGTCTATCAACAGACCCTGTACACCTTAACGAGAGCGACACCCCTGAGAGAAAATACAACCGGGGACAGCGTTAGGTTGGAAATAGGAGAGTAAAGGGCAGCTGGTGGCACATCTGTAGAAAAATAGACAATATTAAAACGCACGATTGCGCTGTAAAGCTGGCAACAGCTCGGTTATGACATAAGACGCACTTCCATAAGAATGGCGCCTAATTGTCATGCGTCGGTTTTAAAATGAGCCGCTGAAAGAGGGCGGCGTTGTAGCGGTGGAGTAGAAACAATAGAGTTTCATTTATAGATCATTTTCGTCAATTCCAATTTCGTCTATCTCTCTTTCTGACTGGATGAAATTCTACCAATAATTGTACATTTTACATTGTCACACTGGCCCTGTGTGAAAAAGTAACTGCCCCCTCGGTTACTCCAAATAGCCCAGTCTAGGTGATAATCCGCTTTCTGCCAGCCTTGTTAAATGGAATCGATTTAAAAAATCTATATAGTTAAATGGTTGAGATGTAAACACAGCCACCCAGAGTGGTTTGGTGCGAAATGCTCCGTTCTAGAGAAACTTTCCGTGGCAGAATTGTTTACAGTGGTAGTGATAGGAACCAGACGTCCAGTTCAATGCCTCTGAAAGCCCTCTCACATTATTACATAAAATAGTTTGGTGTATTATGCCTGATATCTGTATTATGATAGTGTTGTGATAAAGTTTTGGCTTCAAATGTATTTTAATCTATTCATGCGGAGGGGTACCTACATGGTGTTGTAAGACAAAACAGTCCCCAAAGCTACTGACTAATTTATCACCATCAACATATAAAAACTCAGAAGACATGTAGGTTCGCTGGTGGTCTTGGGGAGTAAATAAAATGGCTATATTTGTTTTATAGACGCTGTGACACCTGGTTCCTATCACCGCCGCTGTAAAGAAATCAGCAGTGTAAGCAACTTGTCTTATTTAAACCTCAGATACCAGGTCTGGTTTGCTCTTTGTTACTGGATGATGTTGTATCATCATGCTTAGATCAAAAAACCTTAAGAAAGAAAGTTGTAGATGCCTATGAGTCTGGGAAGGGGTTTAAGAAGATGTCCAAAATGTTGGAAATCAGTCATTTCACTGCCTGAAAGAGCATCTACAAGTGCAGCGGGTTTAAAACCACTGCAGACCTGCCCAGGCCAGGCCAAATTTAACCTGAGAGCAGACTGTGAGATGCTAAAAGTCGCTAAGGAGTCGCTTCATCACAGTATGTGCAGATTTCAGCAACTTGCAGTCATAGAACTCACTGTGAATTCTCTTTCACACCAGTGATTAAGGAGAATCTGAGACCATCTGTCAAACAGCTGAGGCTGAAGAAGTGGACCTTCTAAAAAGATAATGATTCCAAACAAATAAGTAAAACCACAAAGGAATGGCTCGAAAGGAAGAAATGGAGGGTTACGGAATGGCCTGGTCAAAGTCCAGATCTGAATCCCATTGAAATGCTGGGGGAGAGTGTTTAAAACAAACTGCACATGCTAGAAACCCCTCAAGCATTGCACAGTTGAAAGAATTCTGCATGGAGGAACAGGCAAATCTTTCTCCCAGTGGATGTCAGAAACTGGTGGACAGTTACAGGAAATGGCTACATGGTTCTGCCAAAGGGGGCAGTACCAGTTACTGAAGCGAGGGGTCTACTTACCATTTCAAGACAAAATGACACCAATTATTATTTTTTTAAATACATGATTGCAAAGTCAAAGTTCCATAGTAACACTTATCTGTGCATAATGGTTAACTGTCCACATGTCAGAAAAAGAGAAGCATGACTGTAGGTGCTGAAAACCTTGTTTTCTTCAATAAATTTGATTGATCATTGCACTGTGTGTATAACTAGGGAGAAAACACTTTAATGCAAATGTTGAGAAGTCGCTCCAAGAACAAGGTGCTTATGCCACTTTGGATTAGGTGTAGGCTGCTCTGCCAATACCATTAACATGTATAGTAGCTCAAAAGGAAGTCCTTATGAGTCTTAACTTTAAAAATCAGAAAATCTGGATGTTTTTGCTCACTTGTAAGAAAACTAGGGTCACATGTCACTACTGAGCCAAACCAGAGCTACAATCAGTTATGTAATAATAGTTTATCAGTCAGCGGCTGTAATATACATCTCTGCATTAAAGAGTTTGTAGATTCTTCTGAAGTCAAAGATATTAATACGTAGTTTCTGCCCCATAGTAAGAGCTTCCACTCATCTAGGAAGGCTTTCCACCAGATGCTGGAACATTGCTGTGAGGATTTGATTGCATTCAGCCAGGAGAATTAGTGAGGTCAGGCACTGAAGTTCTGGTTCACACATGCCACTCCAACTTCCCAAAGGAACTGGATGGTACTTCACTTTAACCAAAAACTATTCAGCCAAACCAGAGCCAGAGCCAAATATCAAAAAGGTTGATCACTTTACTAACCCTCAGGTCATGATTAGAGCAAAGAAAACGATGTACGACTGGAGGATCAGTCAGGACCCCCATGGACCCTCACAGAGCAGGTACTATTTGGGTGGTGGGTCATTCTCAGTACTGCAGTAACACTGTCGTCTCTGACTTTACATCTACAAGGTGGACTGACAAGGTAGGAGTGTCTAATAGAGTGGACAGTGAGTGGACACAGTGTTTAAAACTTTAGCAGCACTGCTGTGTCTGATCCGCTTGTACCAGCACAACACACCCTAACACACCACCACCACGTCAGAGTTACTGCGTGTTGAGAGCACTAGCTGGGTTGGTGGTAAAGACTTAGGAATGAGAGAATGAAAAGAAAAATGACCCAACACAGCAATGGGCAAAGTATAATGCACCAACACAACTATACCTGAATAAACAGAAGGTATCTTAGAGCTTATTATAAACAAAACAGTCGTTTGGGAAAATAGAAGCTTTCCATTGCAGCTAGTGCACCCAAATAGCCACACAGTGGCGCTATTGTACAGCTGATGCAGCCTCAATTTTCCAAGCAACAGCATGACTTGAACTTGTCTTGACCTACCAGTTATTATTTGCAATCTGTACTAAATGGTGGTAATAATAACAACAGTGATGGTCTTCATGTGTTTGAAGATCTATCTAATACCAAGGCATTTATCAGGCATGATAAAATGGACAATGTGTAGAAACAAGGAGGTGGTCATAATGTTATTTCTGATCGGTGTATTTTTGTATAATAAAATATATTTTAATTTCTAGAACAAGTTATGTGACGTTTTATGAAGAATTTATGAAGTTGCATTTCATTATTGCTTTACTACCACAGTAACAGCTAGATATTTGAAAGATTATATGCACACTGAAATCTAAAAGTATGGATAGCCCACATTTTTTATTTTTTATGGCAAAATATTCTTACCAAGGTATCGTAAATACCATCATATTTACAGTTAAAAGGAAAAATCAAGGAATATGAAATGTGAAATCCTTCATAGTTGATGTGCAGGTCTGCAATTCACAAACTTGATTAGCTTTACATGTATAAATAAAGCCCCAATCAGGAACTGCTGCAACTGCAAAAAAAAAAAAAAACATTGATAGTGTTAAACGACTGTATGTCAGTCTCAGTATGTATGGAACTTGTCCTGTGAACTACAATGAGCTCACATTTCCACTGACTGTTTAGCTCAGCTCAACCTTTAATACACTAACATGCAGTTTTGACCATTCCTGACTGGGGCGTAAGAAACTGTCCCTCGCAGCATGCAGTAATACACATCCATAAAGCAAAGACAGTAAAAAAAAAAAAAAGATATTCTGCAGAAACACTGAATTAAAAAAGGTGAAATAAACTAGATTTTCAAAAGGACTTAAAACATATCGCTGCTGTCGGAACAAAACCTCATCTCCATTTTTCAGTTTTTGACACAATTTGAAAGTGCCTGTTGTCCTTCACATTGTGTTTAAACTTCTTGAGTAATGGACCAAAAGAAATGGTCCAACATTACTCTGGTTCCTTTGACTTACATCAAAAATAAAGTAAGTTTTTTTCTTCTCCTGTAAAGTTACCATTTCGGAGATACAAGGTTTTCTTCTGACGACAGCGATATGCATTAAGCCACGATACACCATAACTGCATTTAGGTTCCCTCTCAGTTTCATTTGAACTGTATTTACAAAATATAATACTAATGGCTTTTTTTCAAGTAATTCAAATATTTAGTGGGAGAAATATCAAATCTTGTGGATATCAAAACGGCTTCCCAAGCATTTCACAGCTTGTGCCTTGCAGTCTTCTGAAGTTGTGAAGTTGCTGTTTTTCTGTCAGCTGCAAATTTTACAGAATACCATCTCTATGAGATGATACTAGTCCAAGTGGACAACAGGGCTGCCCTCTTCAGTTCAGTGGGCACAGGTGACCGGAACTTATCATGGTGCCACTAACTTAGACCGGACTTTTCTTCTGTGCAAACTCTTTTCAACGGTGGAGCGACCGCCACTTCCTCGTCCTCCTGTGAAAGCAATAAATTAAATGCTTAAATCAAAACCCATAGGATCATGTGAAAAAGTTTGAGCACTCCTGGTAAAATTACATTCTGTTCATGAAAATAATTTAACACATCCTCTACAGCAGGGGTGTCCAGGCCTGGTCCTGGAAATCCACCACCGGATCCAGCACAACTGGCTCTGACATGCAGATGCCCCTGAAATCTTCATTACGTGGATCAGGTGTGTTTGGTTAGGGTTTGAGCTCAACTCTACAGCAGGTGTTTCAAATCCAACCACTAAAAGGGCCATATAAAAAAAAACTCCAAACAAATCTGCGGCCGGAGGACACGGATGTTTTTATTTCATTTTTAATTAACGTTTTGATATAATACAAACTGACCACTATTTATTCAAAATACACCAAGTTGTCAGGTCCAAAATATAGGCACTGGCAGTAGAGCATGAAATATTACTGGGATGTTGGTCTTTTAAACCTACCTATTTGCTTAAACTAAACACCTGGCATCTTTTCTGCGTTGCACATTAATAAACAAAATTTAAATAAATTTCTGAGCTGCTGAGCTGACGTTAAATATTCATGTAGGTTGAACAGTAGCTGAAATGCAGCGAGTCTGTTTGGTGATATCATTGGGATAATTGTGTAGAATTATGTAGAATTAAGGTGTAACCGCTGTCCTAGAGATTGTTGTTGGGGTAGAAGAGTCAGAGCACACATTGCGTTGCAGCGCATGCCAGGGAATACAGTGCAGCACACTGTGAAGCACTCTAATATTAATAGCTAATTAAAATACTTTGCGGCCGGATAGGATTGCGTCGTGGGCCTGATCTGACCCACGGGCTTTGTGTTTGACACACAGGCTTTACAGAGTGGACGGTCTCCTGGACCAGGTCTGGAACGAACTTAAATGTTGCAATTTCTGCTCATTTTAGTGCACAATTTATAATTTACCTGCTGAATTTAACATGTTAAAAAATACAGCATTACATGTACAAAAATATGCCGTAACCTTTGCACAAGCCACATGTTTTAAGCAAATAAACAGTAACTGTGCATAAAAATGTGCAGAAGTGTGTTCTCTGTAAAATAGAAAAAAAAAAGAAAGGCCCGTCCACATGTGGTGATGTCATAGCATCAAGTTTGTGATTAATTGAAAAACTTCAATTTAAGCACCTCCCCTGTTGACCCAGGGCATCTCACTCTGTAGTAGGACATACATTAACTTAATGTCACTTAGAAAATCAACAAAACGGGCTTTGGGCTTTGATCAGGAGTGCCCAAACTTTTGCATAAAACTATGTAATAACCAGTAATAGTCTAATTTCCTATGTAATATCCAATCTACAATACACTTGATAAAAAAAGTATCAATTGCTGTTAATGATGCTACTCTGACAAGCTTTTAAGCCCACCATACCAAGGTCCAATCCCATTTCTTCTTTTTCCCCTTGCCCCTTGTTTTCAAGTGTCACCCTAACCTTTTGAAACGGAGTTACAGGGTAGTGGTTGAAATCTAAAAAAAAGACTTCTTTATCAGGCAACAACACTCCATTTGGAGTCTCTGAAAAATGTCCGTTTGAAGGGTCATGTAGCCCCAACACTTTGCCCTACCCCTCTATCACAACAAAAATTGTGACACCCTACACCTAGATGTGAATGCACAAAACAGAGGGCTAAGGGCTCAGTGGTAGGGCCGAGGGGTGAAATGGGATTGGGCCCAAGTATAGAGTCTTTAATGACAATGGTGGATTATGAGGGATTAACTCTATTATTTTAAAGCAATATATTCACAATTTCAGAAAGAAGAGTCTTCAGTATGTTTGAATGCTGCTTACAAAATATTATATTCTATTAGCAGCTTTATAGCACTGAAAGGATACGGACAGAGGCTAAACCCTCTTGACCAACAGACCACAGTCAAAAAGTGGGAACTCTTATCAAATAGCAAGCCATACAGAAGACAGTGGAAGTTAAAGAGCAGCACTGCAACTTTACTTAAGGGGTTTAAAGAAGGGACTGTTGGGAAGTTGCTGTACATTACCTGAGCAGAAAGGGGCAGCAAATCCTCTTTTATCAAAGTTGGGGGCTCATCTGTAACTTCACTGCTGGTCATTGATGGCTCTGTGTGCAGAGTTTGATGGAATGGTTTTTAGATGATTGTTTTATAGATTCATATAAGAAGAAGGTGTAACATGTTATTATGCTTTATTAAAAAGGCTAGTACGTAACTGAAGCTAAATGTGTAACATTAAATGATAATGAGTTAAATTAATAAGGATCCTGTGTCGCCTAAGGTGGAAATGAAATATAATAATTGCTAATTGACAAGAACATGATAACTCATACGCTACGTTCAGGTTACAAGCCTCATTGTTCAACTCTGATTTTTTGCTCAAATCGATCTCTCTGACTCGATGGTTCCGTTTTTTTTAGGTGACTCAAATCTGTCATTAATGTGAATGAACCAGCATCCTGAAATGACCCTCATGATCACATCCTACTGAGTAACGTCACGTGAATCAATCACGTGCATCATCAGCACAAACTAACGAGCAGAACGAGCTTCGCTGAGAAGATAATTAAACTCAGATCAGCTCTCAGCTTCATTATTAGAGGGAGACGAAGGAGAAAAAGGTGAAATGAGCTGCTTTCTCGTCGTTTACAGGCTTTAACGTCTGTTTGGTGCTGCTGCCATGGTAACGCTGAATGATGGTAAGGCACAGTGGAGAAAAGGCACATGAATTCCGATCTGAGCGTCACATTAAGGTCACATGGCCACGAATCAGATGCGTATCCAATCTAGGACCATACATGAAAGTGGCCTAGGTCGGATTTGTATCCATGGTCACTGTTCTATTACTTTGTCTGTAAAGCATTTGGAGCTGCTAAGAAAAGTGCAATAAAGTTAATCATTATTATGATAGCACCAAGACATTGGCTCTATCCAAAACCTCTTCCTATTATAACACACATACAATACTGATGCAACAGAACACGGGAGTGTGTTAACATGAAATAACATCATGTCTGTGATTTGTAAATCATCATGCTAAGGTGCATAGTGTGCAGAGGTCGCCAACTTTCTGCAGAGTCAATCGCTACAGACCTCCAAACTTCATGTGCCCTTAAGATGAGCACAAGAACAGCATAGAGAGCTTCATGGAATGGGTTTCCATGGCCGAGCAGCTGCATCCAAGCCTTACAACACCAAGCGCAATGCAAAGTGTCAAATGCAGTGGCATAAAGCACCGACACTGGACAGTGGAGACTTGCTGTCTGTAGTGATGACTGGGTTGGGTGGTTGACAGGAGAACGGTACTTGTCTGACTGCATTGTGCCAAGTGTAAAGTTTGGTGGAGGGGAGATTATGGCATGGGGTTGTTTTTCAGGAATTGGGCTCAGGCCCCTATTTCCAGTGAAAGGAACTCTTAATGCTTCAGAAGAACAAGAGATTTGACAATTTCATGCTCCCAACTTTGTGGGAACAGTTTGGGGATGGTCCCTTCCTGTTCCAACACGACTGTGCACCAGTGCACGAAGCAAGGTCTATTCAGACTACAAGTTTGGCGAATGGTACTGGGTTCATTTCTGTCTGATTCCAGGTTATTTAGCTGTTCTTCTGTAACAGCTGCCAACTGAAAAGCTGCTCAGGGATGATGACAGTTTGGGAATTTAGTGTAGTATCATCTTTAGAGTTTGACCAAATTGGCTGTCGGTCAAATGTGATCTTAAAAGTATCCATTTTCTATTTGAGGCAAAGTAAGAAGTAAAAACATTCAAATGGCTTGAGCGTCTCCTACAGCTGTGAAAGTCGTTGCTTAGCAACGTCGTCTCAGCAAAGTGAAACAGTGTCTGTGAAAAAAACGTGATGTTATGGCGAAATAACAGCAGTTAGAACTCTGCTCAACCAATCAGCTTTCCTGGCTGGAACTAATGGTCATATACTACCTAATGCTTTTCTAATGGTAGTTTACCTTCCATGGTCTCCTGTCCCAGAGTGGGCGGCTGGGAGTCCTCTGTGCGGAAGTAAGGGGTGTGAGAAGGGCTGACGGCACCGCTGGCATGCGGACTAGAGTTACTGCTGCTGTCCACTTTATTATTGGGCTGATAGGCATCCGATAAGAAGCTCTGGTTACTGTTGTCGTCTGTTGAGCAAAATTAATTAGTGAAAAGAATGAAATGAGTAATTGGGAAGGATTACCAAGAATGATTTAGAGTTTTTTTTTTCAGCAGAAAGGTCACAATATTCACCATTACCTTACATTTTATGTGGCTTTGCAGTGACATTTAAAATGGCATCAACATTCAGGAGGTGCTTCACCGAAGCATAACCCCAAGTTAATTACCCTGGAAATCCAGTAGGACTGAGCGAGCGTTCTCCAGCACCACGTCTGTAGGAAATCCTTTCAGTTCCCTCACTGCCCCAGCAGAGCCTTTTGTCTTAAATATCTGAAATACAGAGAGATGGAAGATCAACTTGCAAATGTGTTCAGAGATCTCCTTTAACACATCAACTTTAGTGCTCAAACCTGTTTGGTCTCTGTTACAGGGACCCACTTGAAGATCCTTAAGGACGTGTCCCCTACAGTGACCCATTTCTTCTCCCTACAGGAAGAAATGAAAAATTACATACATTTAGTATATTTAGATTATAATACATTACAATACACTGTCCTGATGCTTAAAAAGTATTTCTAACCATTTCTATGTAGCCAAATAACTGAATCTACAGGGACTGTGTTGTCATAGTTCACATCAGTGGCATAACTACTGAGAGCGCATGGTGTAGGAGGGCCTGTGGTGATTGGCTTTTGGCTTTTTAGCTTTGTGATCAGTGTTTTTGTGCCCCTCATATAGACGCGGACAAAACTGTTCACCCAGGACTCATAGAAAGATCCAATTTCTTAACACAGCTCACCAATTACCTTCCATTAACAGCACATAGACAACCTACTTATCTCCTTCATTACATTTATGGCATTTATCTGGCTTATCCAGAGCGACTTACAATTTGATCATTTTACATAGGTAAGCCAAGGCGGTGTTAGGAGTCTTGCCCAAGGACTGGGTGTTTACCCAGGTAGGGATAGAACCTCTGTCTACAGTGTAGAAGGCAGAGGTGTTAACCACTACGCTACCCAACCACTACCTCCCTCTTATTATCAATCAATCAACCTTTATTCAATCTCAGAAAACACTGAGGGCTAATACAGAGCAAGGGATTGATCATGTGTAAGAACATATCAAATAATAAAAGTAAATGTAATAAATCACAAAGAGCAATAATTAATCTTTTAGCACTTTCACCTTTGATACTTCAGTACATCTGAAGGCAAATACGTTTGTACTTTTACTCAAATGGAGATCTAAAGGGAGGAACCTCTACTTTTACTGGAGTAATATTGTACCTTGGGTATCTCTACTTTACCTCAAGCAACCTAACATGGTTTGTGCACTTCTTCCACCACTGGAATAGTGCACACGTGTGCAAATCAGCACGCGGTAGTGGAACTGAAATAAATGTGGGTTAATAAGTGTTGTGAATACTAAACGGTGTAACAGTGTAAACTGTCTATGAGTGCTGTGTAGTAACGTTATTCCAGTTATGCAGACTAAACCGCCAGTATCACGAAGTTAGACTCCACTGCAGCCCCTCAACTGAAACGTGCCTTCAGTGCTGACATTTCTAAGTCACACCCCCACACTGGTAGACGTTCCAAACTCCTGATTGGTCATCTCACCGCCGGCGACCTGCCACTCAAGGCTTGGTCCCGCCCCCGCCGCACCGGAGTCAGTGTTTTCGTAACTAGCTGGCTGGCTATCGCTTACAGACAGAAACTTAGCCGTCTTGGTGGTGTTTTAGCGCACAGCTTACCATCTGCGGACCCTTTCGATGGCCGCCATCACTTTTTTGATATCATCCTTTGCCCGGCTCCTGGTCTCCGCTCGCACTGACCGTCCCGACATGTTGTTTTTATGAGTTTGTCAAGATGTCCCTCTTTTCTCTCCACACTGCTCTGCCTGCCGCCCGCTCTCCCCGCGAACTTCTCAAGTCTCGCGAGGGTTTGTGATCAGCTACGCGATCAGTGTCAGTTTTCTTTCTTAACTTTTTTCTTTATTTTTATGTTTTTATTTTATTTTGTTTTTTTCACTAGCATTTTTGTCCTCGAACCGAATACGAATTTATATCATTGACTGGTATGAAAAAAAACGTATAAAGTGAACTTACACCAATTAGCCATAGCGTTAGCAAGCCACCCCCTTGTTTCTTGTTCTATAATAACTGAGAGAGGCCTCCCCACTCTTTAGTCAGGTTTCGGTATGTTTAAACAAGTTAGGGTTCAGTGATCTTAGTGAGGTAAAATAGGTGGACTTTTACTAATTGGTGGGAGTGTCTGGATACTATTTGACTGTCCATCCACCCACCTACCTATAGCCATCTACCCTTATATATCCATTCCATCCGTCAATCCATCCATCAGGCATAACATTCTTTGTTTCTATGCTCACTGTCCATTTTATCAGCTCCACTTACTATATAGGTGCACTTTGTAGTTCTACAGTTACAGACTGTAGTCTATCTGTTTCTCTGATACTTTATTAGCCCCCTTTTACCCTGTTCTTCAGTGGTCATGCAGGACCCCCACAGGAGGGGTATTTTTTGGGTGGTGGATCATTCTCAGCACTGCAGTGATACTGATGCGGTGGTGCTGTTCGCTCTCTTGGACACCCCTATCTTGTTGGTCCACATTGCAGATGCAAAGGCAGAGGCAGAGGCAGTAGCTCATCTGTGAACCTATGGGGAAAAAATAAAATGCAAGAAAAAAGTACAATAAAGGACCCTTAATGCCCTTGATTCTGAAGAAAGGTTAGATCAGCAGGTGTCTACAAACTTTTGGACATGTGGTGGACACCAGTGTAGAGTGCTGAGCTGAAAAACACAGTATTTGTTTTTCCTCTCTGGATCAAATACCCAACTCTTTACGTCAGGGACCAAAGTAAGGCTACAGACCCAAGGTTTGCTTGCAAGGATGATGACTTGGCGCACCAGAACGTTACCCCAACCTCTCCACTCAGTAACCCAATGAGAGCGCAAATGTTTTTTTGTGACTTGTTATTTTTTTAATTTGATTGATCAAATATTTTGCTTACCAATGAATCAGCAAAAGTTATAGTGTTACACAGTATCCTAGTTAATTTGACTGCAAAGTTCTGGGGATAAGTATGTTATTTGATAATATTAATTAAAAATATACAGCAGTGGACAGTAACTAAGTAAATGTAATTCATTACTGTACTTAAGTAGTTTTTTTGTGTATCTGTACTTTACTGAATTTCCATTTTGGGTGACTTTTTACTTTCACTCCACTACATTTCAAAGTTAAATAAACTATACTGGCAAAAGTATTGGCTCATCTGTCTTCACATGCATATGAACCTGAGTGGCATCCAATTTTTAATCCATTGGGTTTAATACGATGTCGGCCCACCCTTTGCAGCTATAACAGCTTTAAACTCTTTTGTGAAGGCTTTCCAGAAGCTTGAGGAGTGTGTTTATGGGAATTTTTGACCATTCTTCCAGAAGCACATTTGTGAGGACAGACACTGATGGTGGACGAGAAGGCCTGGCTCACAATCTCTGCTGCTATTCATCCCAAAGGTGTTCTATCGGGTTGAGGACAGGATTCTGTGCAGGCCAGTCAAGTTCTTCCACACCAAACTCGATCATCCACGTCTTCATGGGCCTTGCTTTGTGCACTGGTGCACAGTCATGTTGGAACAGGAAGGGGCCATCCCCAAACTGTTCCCACAAAGTTGGGAGCATGAAATTGTCCAAAATCTCTTGGTCTGCTGAAGCATTAAGAGTTCCTTTCACTGGAACTAAGGGGCTGAGCCCAACTCCTGAAAAACAACCCCACACCATAATTTACACTTGGCACAATGCAATCAGACAAGTATCGTTCTCCTGGTAAACGCGAAACCCAGACTAGTCCATCTGATTGCCAGATGGATAAGCATGAATTGTCAGTCCAAAGAACACGTCTCCACTGCTCAGAGTCCAGTGGTGACACTTTACACCACTGCATTTGACGCTTTGCATTGCACTTGGTGATGTAAGGCTTGGATGCCCATTCCATGAAGCTCTCTATGTACTGTCATCTGAAAGCCACAAGAAGTTTGGAGATATGTAGTGATTGACTCTCCAGAAAGTTGCTGACCTCTGCACACTATGCACCTAAGCATCTGCTGACCCCACTCTGTCATTTTACGTGGCCTACCACTTTGTGGCTGAGTTGCTGTTGTTCCCAATTGCTTCCACTTTGTTATAATACCACTGACAGTTGACTGTGGAATATTTAGTAGTGAAGAAATTTCACGATTGGACTTGTTGCACAGTCGGCATCCTATCACAGTACCACACTAGAATTCACTGAGCTCCTGAGAGTGACCCATTCTTGGAATTCAATGGTTTGGATGAGTGAGTGAATATTTTTGACAATATAGTATATCTTACTTTTTACTCCACTACATATTGAGAAATCTGTCGTTCTTTTTGGTTTCTGTGTGTATAAAAACGTAACATGTTGGAAGAAGCACAAATCAAGAACACCAGTCAAGGCACAGCAGTCACTTTGTTTAGAGCTTGTTTTGACCTTTTGGACATACAGACCCAGTGCAGCACACGGTTCCGCATCAGTGCAGCAACATGACATTTTGGGAGAGTCTATTCAACATAATTGATGAACTAACCTAACTTTGTGTAAATAGAGCACAATATAGAAATATGTCCACATATGCAGTCGTGATTGACGCTGCTTTTTTCTGAATTTATACAAACACTTTCATTTTATAGTAAATTAGTTTGGGCTGGTTTATGTTTATGAACAGAGACCTACAGATGCAATATAGTAAAGGAAGCTCATCTGTGAATCTGTGTTTAAAGTTTTTATTAAACCTGTAACGAAGTTGCAAATAAATCTTAAACTGAAACTTTGCTTGTGTGTAAAAGTGATTTCAGAGCCACTCGGTTCTCCCTGATGGAAACTGTTTGCCTTCAGTGTTTTGTGCTTATGATAATTTTAATGCACATCAGTGTCACTAATTAATGACGTTCTATTAAAAGACTGGTTTAACAAGAGAGACACTGGAGGATTTTCACCTACAATGAGTTACTGAAGCGAGAGTCTTGTACAAAAATGATAACAGGACATCAGAGCCATAATTAATCTTTTAGTACTTTTAATTTTGATACTTAAGTACATTTGAAGGCAAATACTTTTGTACTTCTACTCAAGTGGAGGTCTAAAGGGGGGAACTTCTACTTTTACTGGAGTAATATTTTACCTTGGGTATCTCTACTTTAACTCAAGTACATGATTTGTGTACTTCGTCCACCACTGGAAAAATAAGAGTCAAATGTTATTCCACTGGTGGAATGGGCACTAGAGGCCTGAAGAAAGAGGTTTAAGACTGAAAACAAACTGCTTCGTATGTAAGGAAATGGTTGAAGTATTTAAAGAATAGACCATTCATCAACATCATGATGTTGTACACAGGCTCCAAATTCTCCCAAAAACTGACAACACAAAAATGACAAGCTAACTTGCTGCTTTGTCTTTTTGCCCCACCACAAACATTAACTTTAACCCTCTAAGTAACGTTTTTATTATTACTGCTACTGCTAGCAAACCTGCCCAAAGAGACAATTAGTAAGCCTTTTTTGAGTTATAGTAGAGCCAGTAAAACACTGAAGGAAATGAAATCTGCTCATTTACATGCAAGGCATTTGGCAGATGCTCTTATCCAGAGGCACTTACGCTTTGATCATTTTACACACGTAGGTGTAGGTAGTGTTGGGGGTCTTGCCCAAGGACTCTTATTGGTATAGTGTAGGGTGATTACCCAGGTGGGGCACTGAACCCCAGTCTACAGCATAGAAGGCAGAGGTATTACCCACTACAGTTTACCAACCAAGCACTCTACAAGCAAAGAAAGATTAAAGAAGTAACAGATTTTATTTCTTAATAAACATTTAAATATCTACACTGGCACAGCCCAGCAATTGATTCAGTCACAAAAGACAAGCTGACTCCTTTTTTGGGTTGAATTTAATAGTTTTATTAATATGAACTGAGCTTGCAGGATGGGGTGAATGGCTGAAAGGCTCTGCTATACCATTCCACTCCACTGAAGAGAAGAATATACAACCTCCCCCTCCACTTCACCATCACTGAGATCTCGTGGGGAGCAAAGCAGCACCGTTTTCTTCACATTGGAACCCAGCCGTGCTATAGCAAGAATATCGCAGAGCGGTGACTGTTCATCCATAGACAGGCACAACGCAATGAAGTGGGAATGGAAACGGAGTGGATCACCTGATGGAAAACAGCAAAATAATTAGTTACAATGATTAACACTTTTCACCAGTCATATCAAAACCTCAAAACTCCCTGCTTCTTTTATATTTTCACAGCATTTTATACTGAAATTGTAATTTGGGTGCGATTTTCAAATCGGAAAAGAGCTGCAATTTGATTATAGCCTATATGCTGATCAAGCATAACTTTATGACCACCTCTGTTTCTATGCTCATTGTCCATCTGTTTCTCTGATACTTTGTTAGCCCCCTTTTACTCTGTTCTTCAGTAGTCAGGACCCCCATGGACCCTGACAGAGCAGGTACTATTTGGGTGGTGGATCCTGTGACCACTGATGAAGGAGTAGAGGATGACCAACACAAACTGCGCAGCAGCAGATGAGCTATTGTCTCCGACTTTACATCTATAAGGTGGACCAACAAGGTACGAGTGACTAATAGAGTGGACACTGAGTGGACAGTGTTTAAAAACTTTAAAATAATGTAAAGATATTTTATTCCAAGCATATCTGGAGCTTTTCTATTGATCCAATCATCATGAAATCTTCACACAATATAAGGGGCAGCCGCTTTACTCAAATGATGTAGAAAAATGAAAACTAGGGAAAAAATCAGATACCTAATTTGGATGCCAATGATTATATAAAACTAAGTAAATCATTTATTAATCAATGTCTACAGACACTGTCAAAATGACATGAAACTCCATCCATCTCAAACTAACCTGGATACACCAGATAGTCTCCCCCAAACTTCCCCGCTGAAGTTAGGTAGAAACCCTTCCTCCTCAGGTCCCTGTACACCCGGAACCTTGTCTCCGAGCGCTCGTCTCTGGGCATTGGCCAATCAGTAGACAGGAAGCTGAATTCTTCAGGGCAGTGACCAAAGCCAGCGCGGGCAGTGCAGAGCTGGACTGCCATGGCAGAACGGGGGAAACAAAAGTTTTTCTCCAGGGAGCTGAGACGCTCTCTCACTGCCTGCTCTGTGCCCCCATTACCCGAGTGATCTGTGCAACACGACACAGAAGAGAGTTCACCTTCGCATCATAGCACCTGAGAGAGTTTCAGATCATTACCTTACACACTGGAATGAACTTTCATAGCCTCCCTAAACTGGAAAACTGGAATAATCAATCTTTTCATTAGTAGATCTAAAAATAATCAACATTTGAACTGAAAAACATAAAATTACTGTCGGAACAATTTTTCCAGAAAAATCACTTGAATGAATGAATAAATTAATGAATAGTTTTGGACAGGTGCATTCATTATGAAATTTTCAACTAGGGCAAATGTTTTCAAATGATATTAAAAAGTAAAAAACATTATCAGTGACAACTAAAAGGGCAAAGACTAAATATCCCTTGATTTTGCTTCTAAAAATACAGGGTGATTCAGAAAGATTCACCTGATTCTAAATGATTTATTTCACTTGTAAATCATTACAGAACAATGCAGTAAACTGTAAATGGTTTAAACGAGCATAAAGTTAATGTAATTTCAGTACGAACCTCCTACAGCTGTACAGATAACATCAAATTCATCCCATACTCGACTGAGCATGTCGGGTGTCACTGCACTCACAGCTCTTTCAGCTCAATTTAGGAGATCATTGTTGAGAATCCTTAATGTACCCCCACAAAAAGAGTCACACACGGTGAGATCTGGTGATGCTGGTGACCTTTTTCTTGGAATAGTTGGTACCAATGATGAATGTTCTGAGCTGTTGGAGGTTCACTGCCAGACTGATGGTCAGAAACTCTATGACCCCCTCTTACAATGGGATTGTGATTGGTTCCTAGACGCCTAACGGCTGTAAAAAATATTGCGCTTTGAAATCGGGTGAATCTTTTCAAATCACCCTGTACTTGAGACCGTCACTCACCATTCTGTTCCTCATTCATTACTCTCTGCAGTACTGCCTTCTTGTCCTCTAGGGCCAGATGGCACTGCTCCTCATAACTGCGCTCTAGTCTGGCCTGGTACACCTGAACAGCCTTCAAACGGCTTCCTTCATTTTTCTATGAAAAAAGAGCAACATTAACACTCATTCCACTCTATGAAGCCCAACACTCAAACACTTGTGAAAGAAACTTGTCTAAACAAACATGTAAGTGACAGTGCCATTTGGATACCATGTGATCCCCTGGCTGATAGGTGTCCTGAGCAGCAAATGGCAAGAACTAAGGAAGGCTGAGAGAAGGTGGAGGAAATCTCAGCTCGACTCTGACATTCACTCCTACCAATCTCTCCTTTCCAAGTTCTCACACAAAGTTACCGCTGCAAAGTCATCTTTCTACAGAGGGAAACTGGAAGCATCAGCATCTGATCCACGCAAGCTCTTCAGCATTTTCTCCTCTCTCCTCAACGCTCCTCCTCCCTCTGCACCCTCTTCTCTCACCCCTGATGATTTTGTCACCTTCTTTAAGGAGAACGTTGATAGAATCCACAGTCTGTCCCTTTGTCCCCACTCCGTCCACTAGACCTTCTCCTCTTGTTCTCAACCCCTTAAACGGTTTCTCTTTTTCCACAGATGCTGTCCTTCAACTGATCAAATCCAGTAACCCAACCACCTGCCCACTGGATCCCAGTCCATCTGCATTGTTCCAGTCAATCTCCAAAGACGTACTGCCCTTCATCACTTTTCTCATTAACAAGTCCTTGTTGTCAGGTGACGTTCCATCACGTTTCATGACTGCAAGTGTACTTACCATCCTGAAGAAACCCATGCTTGACAGCCCTGATGTCAACTACAGACTGGTATCACTCTTTTCTTTCCTTTCAAAAATTCTTCAACGTGCAGTCTATAATCAACCGTCTCTCTTTCTCACACAGAACCAGCTCCAGGACACCAACCAGTCTTGCTTCAAACCAGCACACTCAACAGAAACTGCTCTTATAGCAGTGACCGAGACGCTCCAGTCAGCAAGTATACAAGTTTCTCATACTTCTGAGTTGCTCTCACAAAGAGATCCTATCTGAATTATGAAGACTTATTTATGAGTATTTATGACTTGGCATCTCATAATTACGACTTACCATCTCCTAATTATGACTTACTATCTCATAATAACGAAAGTACTTATGATGAGATATTAAGTCATGATTATGAGAAACTTTACTATTATGAAACAAGGTGTAATTATTTGAGATAGCAAGTCGAGATACCAAGTCTACTTAGGAAAGTTTTCTCGTTATTATGACTTACTAAATGGCTATTTTTTCTCGGGCTGCCACAGAATCCAGAAAAGTAAAGAGTATTACTGGATATCTGTGTTGGTACTGGGATATTACCCTGGTCAAAAACAGAAGTCACCTGGTTGTCTTTATGTTGAACAGCAGCAGCTCTCCGTCTCTCCAGCAGCAGACAGGCTTCCTCCTGAAGGACCTCCAGCGGTCTACCTAACCGCACATTCTGCCTCGGCTGCCTGGCCAGACAGCCCACCAGCGCCCCAACCACGCCGTCCTCCTCCCTGGCTCTCTTAATGTCGCCCGCTCTCCAGAGGAAAGGCGCGCCTCCGCAAAAGCTGATGCTGATACGGCGCTCCGTGTCCGGGTCCCGGTCACTCTCAGTCCGAGCGCCGTCCTCTTCCCTCCTCTCCGCAGCTGCGTTTCCATTCCGTAGCGTTTCTACGCCACGTTCTCCAGCGCGGTTCTCCCGGTCCATCACATCGCTTGCAGTTTACCATCGGTGCTTCAGCACGAATGTGGCCTCACCATCCCGGTGTTTGCAGATAATGCAAACGCAAATTCAATAAATCGCCACAACCCCAGTCATTAAGTCACTTTTGCTTTGGTTGAATTGGACCACATGGCCAGCCAGAGCAGCTTCAGCTGCCTGGGTGTGCTAAGCTAATTCACTCCAGCTAAGTGCTGCTACTGGCCTTCCACTTCAGCCTGAAACCAACTGAAATGAATTTTAAAATGTTTTCTTTAATGATAAATAATCTGTTAAAGGCCAAGTAGGACTTTTATATCTTCACTTCAGCGCACTGCTTTAGCAAGGCCGCTTCCTTCCCCCGCGTGTGTTTACACCCGCGTCACTGCACGACACGTGACTCGTGTCCGGCGTGTCACCCGAAAGGTTCTCGGCTCCGTTGTGTAACTTGTAAACTTTTAAAAATGAAAATGCATTTATTTACTGAACGCAGAACAGCATACAACATTTTAACCATGCTGTTATATTTCCGAGCGTGTTTGAACTTCAGTTAATTGACTTTTTATTATTATGAAAGGATTCATACAAGAACATAACTTACTAATCATAATCAACGTGTAATTCCAACGTCCTTTTTGCTTTCTTGTTATTTATATAAGTGCCATATTTCTTAAGCTCACAGGGGACATATGTGAAGTTTGGCTAATAATCAGAGCGTCTCTTCTTATGTAAATGATATCTACCCATAATTATTCGGTTAGTTAATGGACTTTATAACTTTATATGTCCTCGTGTACGTTCATGACGACAGTGAGCCCGAACCAGAGAACTTGTAGAGAGGAGAATTAGCAGAGCCGGTTTATGAGGAGCCCGACCACTTCCTATTTCCCCCGTTACATCAAAAACAGGACTGCTAATCAGCAGAGGGCGCCCGCGAGGGAGTGAATAGAGCTCAACGGCTAAAAATGAACAGTTAAAATAGTTTCTAATAGCCCAGACCGTTTTTTTAGTTTTAGAAAGTAGAAGGATGTATTTCATTAAAAAAAACAAAGGAATGAATGTTTCCTTTTTCTTTCTACAGCAGATGGGTTTTGGGCAGCAGAAGGTGGACATTTCTGCTACTGAGTGCTGATTGGTTAGCATTACTGCTAGTGAGTGCTGATTGGTTAGTATTACTCCTACTGAGTGCTGATTGGTTTGCATTGCTGCTACTGAGTGCCGATTGGTTTGCATTACTGCTACTGAGTGCTGATTGGTTAACATTACTGCTACTGAGTACTGATTGGTTAGCATTACTGCTACTGAGTGCTGATTGGTTAACATTACTGCTACTGAGTGCTGATTGGTTGGCGAGCGAAGCAGCTCATTGGGGCTAATTTGCTGTCCGTGCTTACTGACGTCATGGACGTACAAGAGGCGCTGTTTTAAACTCCTATAACTCGAGTTTAAAAGCTCTTAAATTATAATAGTAGTGTAAAAATATTTTATGATGCTCTGTGTTCAGGAAATGATTACATTCTTTTACATTAAAAATGTTTAAGCATTTATAAACTATTATTTAGTTCAAATGCTCCGTATCAACCCATTCATTTTGGACTCGCTCGGGAGCGCCCTCTAGCGTTTAAGAAACCCGGAAGACATTGCAGAGTGGGAATTCTCCTCTCTACAAGTTCTCTGCTTTCTGGGCAATTAGAAAATATTTTAACTGTTCATTTTGAGCTCCATTAATTCCCATTCACTGAGGACTCCCTTGCAGACTCCCTCTGCTGTTCAGCAGTACTGTTTTTGATATAAAGGGGGAAATAAGAAGTGGCCAAACTCTTCATAAACCGGCTCTGCCCGAATCGCTTCACTGAGCCAATGAACTGCTCTGTTCGCCAACCAGTCAGCACAGCACGCAGAAGCAGCACAACTAACCAATCAGCACTCAGAAGCAGTAGAACTAACCAATCAGCAATCAGTAGCAGTAACGCTAGCGTCCTCCTGCCTAAAAACAGTTTACTGTGAAAAAAGGAAAACATACAGGTGAGTTTTCTTTGCTTTGTTAGTGAAACACATCCTTCTACGTTCCTAAAGTAAAGGAAGGTCTTGGACAAGTGGTTAGAAACTATTTTGACTTTCGTTTTTAGCCGTTTAAGTCCACTGCCTTCTCTCCTAAACATCTCCATACCTCCACAGGTATGTCATCTGGACCAACTGCCTTTCCATTCTTCATCCTTTTTAAAACTTCCCTCACTTCCACCTTACTAATTCTCTGCACTTCCTGATCCACTATCTCTCCCCCCTCTCCCCCCGTTGTCCTCCTCTCTCTCTCGTTTTCCTCATTCATTAGTTCTTCAAAGTATTCCTTCCATCTACTCAACACTCTCTGTTCACTCACTAGTACATTTCCCTCTCTATCCTTTATCAGCCTAACCTGCTGTACATCCTTTCCAGCTGTATCTCTCTGTTTAGCCAAATGATACAAGTCCTTTACTCCTTCTTTACTGTCCAGCCTCTCATACAGCTCATCATAGGCGTGAGCCTTTGCCTTTGCCACCATTCTTTTCGCTATGCGACTATCCTCACAGTACTCCTGCCTACTTCCTTCATCTCTCTGGTTATCCCACTTTTTCTTAGCTGCCTTCTTCTTCTGAATACTCTCCTGGACTTCATCATTCCACCACCAACTTTCCTTGTCTTCTTTCCTCTGACCAGACGAAACACCCAACACATTTTTGCCAGTTTCTCTCACCACCTTAGCTGTAGTTTCCCAGTCCTCAGGTAGCTCCTCACTGCCCCCAAGGCCTTTTGCAATTTTTCCCTGAACTGCCTGCAACCATCCTCCTCCTTCAGCTTCCACCATCTAATCTTTGGCTCTGTCTTCACTCTCTTCCTCTTCTTTGTTTCTAATCTTCTACAGACAACCACCCTATGCTGCCTTGCTACACTTTCCCTTGGTACCACTTTACAATCTCCAATCTCCTTTAGGTGGCATCTCCTGCTAAGGATATAATCCACTTGTGTGCACCTCCCTCCACTCTTGTATGTCACCCTGTGTTCTTCCCTCTTCTGAAAATACGTGTTCAACACAGCCATTTCCATTCTCTTTGCAAAATCTACAACCATCTGACCGTCCGCATTTCTGTCTTTCACACCATACATACCCAGCACCTCTTCATCCCCTCTGTTCCCTTCACCAACATGTCCATTGAAGTCTGCACCAATCACCAATCTCTCCTCTCTAGGGACACCATCTACCACTTCAACCATCTTAATCCAAAATTCCTCTTTCTCCTCTAACTGATAACCAACCTGTGGTGCATATGAACTGACCACATTCAAAATTACACCATCAACCTCCAACTTCAGGCTCATGATCCTGTCTGACACTCTCTTTACATCCAGAACACTTTTCCCATGCTGTTCCTTTAGGATTATCCCTACTCCATTTCTCTTCCTCTCTACACCATGATAGAACAGTTTGAATCCACCTCCAATGTTCCTGGCCTTGCTTCCTTTCCATCTGGTCTCTTGAACACACAGAATATCTACCTCCCTTCTCTCCATGCAAGCTCTCTGCAAGCTCTCTGCCTTTACCAGTCATTGTCCCTATGTTCAGAGTCCCTACTCTAACCTCCACACTCCTGCCTTTCCTTTTCTCTCGCTGCCTTCTAACCCGCCTTCCTCCTCTCCTCTTTGATGGTCTTCGACCTACAGTAGTCCAATTTCCACCGGCACCCTGCTGGTCAACAGCACCGGAGGCGGTCGTTGTTAACCCGGGCCTCGACCGATCTGGTATGGCAATCAGATTTGTGATCCGCATGATAGTTTTGGCACAAGTTTTACGCTGGATGCCCTTCCTGACGCAACCCTCACCATTTATCCGGGTTTGGGACCGGCACCAGAAGTACACAAAGTACACCCCTAATGGCTGGTTTGGCAGAAAACTTGTTTTCTGTTCAGCAATATTTTAAAATGCAGTATTGCAGTGTTATGTGTTCTTTTGGCAATGCCTTTTTTATTTTATTACTATTTAGCATCTTTTTTGGGATCAAATATGCTTTCAACTTCCTAGAAAACAAATACAGAAGTAATTGGCTTATGAGCAGGTCCAGAAACAAAGATTCAACCAATTGTATTAAAACTGATCTAGACTGAATGCAAAAAAAGAAAGATTACAAGAGTTAGAGGTCATCTACAAAGCGCACTGTTAAAGCCAAGAGAGAAGCAAATGCTCTTCAATACGGTTCTATACAGTACCATAAGGGTTCTATGATTACAATAGTGGAACCCATAACATATGGGAAAAATACATGGGCATATATTATTTATATACGGGACATTTTAAATACACTGTTCCCTTCCAAACACTTAAGTATATTTAACTTTTTTTTTTTTAAATACAAATATTTGGCTATTGATATAACTGATATTCCATATCAGTTTTTGGTGACATACACAAACCAAAAGGTTAGATGATAAGTTATCCTTCATAGAGAAGAACATTTAACCATGCAAAAAATCATTTAAGTATTCAAATGGTTCTTGGAGTTATTATAGTTCTATGTACAACTATTGCTTTTAGTATTTTACTGGACAACCAATTCATAGATTATTATTCAGTGATGGACGAAGTACACAAACCATGTGCTTGAGTTAAAGCAGAGATACCCAAGGTAAAATATTACTCCAGTAAAAGTAGAATTCCTCCCTTTAGACCTCCAATTGAGTAAAAGTACTAAAGTACTTGAGTATCGAATGTAAAAGTACTAAAAGATTAATTATGGCTCTGATGTCCTGTTATCATTTTTATAACAAGACTGGCTTCATAAACTCATTTTAGGTGAAAATTCTCCAGTGTCTCTCTTGGTAAACCAGTCTTTTAATAGAACGTCATTAATTAGTGACGCTGACGTCTATTAAAATGTATATCTATATTGTGGTCTATTTACACAAAGTTAGGTTAGAGTCAAGAGTTTCTTGCACTGGGTCCAGCCGCCCAAAATGGAAAAACTTCAGTAAAGTACAAATACACAAAAATATATTTCAGTACAGTAACGAATTACATTTACTTATACTTCTATTAATATATAATTAACAATAATTGGTTAAACAAACTACCTATTGTTTTGCACTATTTCAATTCATGATCATTATGTAATTAGACATCTTGCTTAACAATATATATTAATCATTGTATTAACCAGTATATTAACCACTGCTCAAACTCCTAATGATGGCCAAATAGCAGTAGTAGTTATTCAGTAAGTAATAAGAGTTTAAGGGTATTTTTATATTAAACTACAGTAAGGTCACATATCACTAAGCTCAACCTGTACCAACTGTGCTGGCCTCATATTTCCCATGACTCTACACAGAAAATGCTGCCTATGCAACTCATCTGAAATTCTGACGTGCTGTAAAGTGTTCCGTACATGAAGCCTTACCGATAACCATATGTCAGTTCACACGCTAGTTATTGGTTAATGCACGTTTGGGTATGGAAAAATATGTCCCTGGTGACCTTGTCCGCGGGGTATATAAGGAGGGTCCAAAGTTGCCCAAAAGCAGCAAGACGTTCCAGTCCAGCACAAACTATGAAGGCTCTCATTCTCCTGGCTCTGTGCGCCGCGGCGTATGCAGCCCCCGTGGACGGTGATGATGACAAGATCGTCGGAGGCTACGAGTGCCGGAAGAACGGCGTGCCTTACCAGGTGTCCCTGAACGTCGGCTACCACTTCTGCGGCGGTTCGCTCATCAGCAACCAGTGGGTGGTGTCTGCCGCTCACTGCTACCAGTCTCGCATCCAGGTGCGCCTGGGAGAGCACAACATTGCCGTCAACGAGGGCACCGAGCAGTTCATTAGCTCCGCCGTGGTGGTCAGGCACCCCCGCTACAGCAGCAGCAACCTGGACAACGACATCATGCTGATCAAGCTGAGCCAACGCGCCACCCTGAACAGTTATGTGAAGACCGTGGCCCTGCCCAGCAGCTGCGCCGCCGCCGGCACCCGCTGCCTCATCTCCGGCTGGGGCAACACCAGCAGCAGTGGCAGCAACTACCCCAACCGCCTGATGTGCCTGGACGCCCCCATCTTGAGTGACAGCGCCTGCAGGAACTCCTACCCCGGCCAGATCTCCTCCAATATGTTCTGCGCTGGCTTCCTGGAGGGAGGGAAGGACTCCTGCCAGGGTGACTCCGGTGGCCCCGTGGTGTGCAATGGCCAGCTGCAGGGCATCGTCTCCTGGGGTTACGGCTGCGCTCAGAGGAACAAGCCCGGTGTCTACGCCAAGGTCTGCAACTACAACACCTGGATCAGGGACACCATGAATTCCTATTAAATCCTAAACCGCAGCAGCATATCTCAATAAAGAAAAGTTGAAAATATTCAGGGCCTCTGTGTTTACTGCTTTTTCTCGCTTCTGTACTCTTGTCGTGACCAAAAGCTGTCTCTTCTGCCCAGGGCCTTGACATATCTCTGATATGTTCTATACTATTGCTTTAATAACTAACTGTAGTCCAACTTCTTTAGAAAGAATTAAAGGAATAAAAGAATATCAACAAATAGTAAAAAACCTGCATCTTTAACAACCCTTAATACCAAACGCACATGCGTCTTGAATGCTGAATCGGCCTCTCAGGCAGTTTTAGAATGGTTTAAATCATGTTTAAGTAATAGGCAGTTCATGGTTTCACTTGGAAATCATTCGTCAAAAAGATTTGCCATTTCTTGTGGAGTCCCTCAAGGTTCAATCTTAGGGCCTTTGCTTTTCTCTTTGTACTTGCCACCTCTAGGTGTGTTGGTTATTTCTCAGTATTTTTCAACAATTAAATCATGAAAGAAATGAAATAATCATTGTTGGTACAGAAACTTTAGCTTCATATACCAACGCCAAAGTATGAAACCTTTCAACATCCCTTTCAACTCAGACAATAAAAATAACAGAGATCAGATCAGTCTCGCTTTAAAAGAGCTGCACTGGCTGCCTGTATCATTCAGGATATGTTTTAAGGTTCTGCTACTAGTCTTTAAAGATTAAAATAATCTAGAACCTGCTTATATCAGAGTGTCTTTCTGTTTATGTTCCGACACGTAATCCAAGGTCTGCAGATACTGACCTTCTACAAGCACCCTCTGTAAAATACAGAAAACATGGAGAGACTCTTTCAGTTATTCAGCTTCTAAACTGTGGAGCTCAGTTCACCTTTTATTAGACAGTCATGCTGAGTGCTGACTTTTGAGAAGCATCTGAAAATGCAGCACTTAACTCAACTTTTAATTAAAACTTGTGGTGTTTTTCTTCTAATTTGATCTTTTTCATTTTCTTCTTATTCTGAATAAATAATAATGATTTCTTGTACAACTATGTTTTGTCACCTGTCTGTAAAGCACTTTGAGCTGCGACCAAAAAGTGCTCTATAAATAAAAATTATTATTATAACATTATTATTATGTCAATTTTTAAAAAGGTTGTACCAGGCTGCTCCATCCTAATAAACGAGTCTGCACACAACTTTAGACATATGTTATTTTATTTCAATTAAGTATATAAAATGAAACATTGGAAAAAAAAAAATCACAACAAATTGAAATATATTGAGTCTGAAGTACATTTCATGATCTGGATAAATATGCAAAAATGTATTTAATTTGTATTCAGCTAAGATTTGGATATGGATAAAACTCTTTGACCTTATAGGTAAATTCACAATAATTTACACCTGTGCGTTTCTTTGTTTACAATCAGACAAAATTAATCTGTAAAATTATGCATAAGTATATAAAAAAAAAGAAAGTTGGGTGGAAAAAGTGTGTTTGCAGTGATAAACATATAACTTTGGCCCTCAAAACGTACAGAAATACAGTTAATATGATGGGAAATGCACAAGCACATCTCTCACTCTCACCGACTGTCAGCACCTTATGCATTCAAACTGCTTACTGATTGACAATGAATAGCTAAGCTCAGTAAAATACTGCCTATTGCATATTGTTTAGAGTCCACAAGCACATTTCAAATAAGACGTCCCACCATTACGATAAAACCGTCGCTAAGCCAGAGGCGGTTAACCCACTGTGTACGTCAGGAGTCCCACAACTAGCAGTAAAATGGACGGGGACATCCAGTCTACACTAGCAGACGCACTGCTTTCAGCGCAGACCTTCATTAGAGCCACCTTACTGACTGGGAACTCCTGTCGTATACCTACAGTGAGAGGGAGAGAGTGAAAGAGTGAGGGCAGGTACGTTAAAAAAACAGCACTAAATCTCAAACATAAGAGCAAACAAGTATGAAAGTGACTAGCAGACTGGGGCTTATATACAGGGCGATTCAGAAAGATGCATCCGATTTCTAAATGATTTATTTCACTTGTAAATCATTACAGGTCAATGCAGTAAATTGTAAATGGTTTAAATGCACATAAAATGTATTATGTAATTGTACAAGTGCTCAGTATGAACCTCCTGGTTGGAGATCATCCAGTGTTGGGAATGGCACATGAATGGAATCCATTAACGTACCCCCTCAAAAAAAAAGTCACATGGTGTGAGCTCTGGTGATGCTGGTGACCTTTTTCTTGGAACTGGTGATACCAGCAACAAATGTTCTGAGCTGTTGGAGGTTCACTGCCATACTGACAGTCAGAAACTCTACGACCCCCTCTTACAATTGGATTGTGATTGGTTCCTAGGTGCCTTTCAATTCTTTGAAATCTTTCAAATCTTTCTGAATCACACTGTATTTTGAGAATAATTTAGAACTTGCTGGTTTCCAGTTTCATTGCTGGAGACCAATGATGACTATATGTTTATTCAAGTGAGCTACAGCAGGGAAAAAAACAAAAATATACAGTTTTAGACCACTTCACATCTCACAAAGAGTCTCAAGATACAACCAGAAAGTAGGACTGGGCACAAAATCACACATTTAAAGGTTTTTGTGTGGCTTAAACTTTACCAACACAGTAGCTATCAGATTTTGAAAAGGGAAATGAAATAGTTTGTTTTGCAATCACAGTGAGCTTACCAAAGACATTACAGCCCAAAATTACACAACTTTGCACATTATGTACATTGTGAGTCTCTTTGTTCTGCAGTGTTTGAACGACCTGATAAGACCACATGGGCTCTAGAACTCAAAGTACTTCTGCATGCATGTGACTCCTATCCTTTTCATACTTAACATGAAATGTAAAATAGGATTTCATGACTTGGTACATTCATTAACATAATCAAGTGACTGTATTACATGTGACAAGGGCTTCATACTGTATGTGGCTCAATGAACTGTCCGTCCATTTATAATATCTGGGCCTGATTTTTTGCTTTTCTATTTATAATGCTAATATTGTTAAATACTCCATGTGTAATATAAACCAGTACCTCATGTGCAAAACTCCATGTGAATTTTGGGCAAAAATCCTTACAGTGTAAATATCTTAGTTTTTTTTTTTGTGTATTTATAATTATTTATATTGTTCATTTTTGTGAAGGATAGTTTTTATTTTTTACTTTTAGTATTATATTATTTGCTTGTTAATTGTCTTCTCATGACTTTTTTCTTGAATGTCTTGCTCTCCCTTTGCTGCTGTAACACTGAGAAATTCACTATTGCGGGGCTAATAATCTTTTCTTATTTCATGTATTTCAAGTATCTCAGAGTAGCAGATTCTTTTCTTATTTACAATGACCTTACAGACAGCAACAGATCCCAGATTAGCTCTCTTACTCTTATACAATCCCCGATTTACTAAGGCTTTGCTCACAGCAGGTAAAAGAGGCCAAAATCTGATCTTTTTCTTCATATGTGACACAGATAAACACACTGAGATTTTCAGTTCTGATTAGAGATGCTTTCATATGTGGTACTGAAATCCAATATGTATCCGATCTGTGGCAGTGCGACTCGGTCTGAACAACCAGACCCGAATTCATGCGACTTTTACATCAATCCAACTACCATCTGCCATAATTTCACACTTCTGAGACTTCTAAACATTTGAGGTGATGTTTCTGTACAAAAACTAGAAGAGATTTATCCAAAGCTCTCCGAGTTCAAAGAGATTTCTAACGAAACGTTTGAATGCGGCCGTGAGAGAACGAAGCTGCAGCATCAAAAAAAAGTTTGAAAAATCTGAGGACGTCAACCAAAGAAGTGACCGCACCCTTTTTACGGCTCGAACGATGACGCTGATCCTCCGGGAGCGACTGGCGCTTGTTGGCGGTCGTGATTGTTTACCTCTGGATGAGCCGTGCGAAGCAGCGTGAAGCTCTGTTCTTTTGCGCATGTGGGTCAGTTTAGTGATCTGTTCAGACTGATGTCGCATACAGATCACATTTAAAAGACAACGTGAACAACCGAACAAAAACAAAATCTGATTTGGTAAGAAACTCAGATTTGGACCACTTTTACCTGCTGTGTGAACGTAGCCTAAAAATGAACAATCATTTGACCACCTTTATCATAATGTAGCTTCTATTACTGCATTATAACATGTACCTGTAAAACAGTAGTTTCTCTAATACTTACAGAAAAGGGCATAACTCTGACTGTCCAACCATCTTGACTTAAGAGCGCTGGAGGGGCAGAGTGTCCATATGTGCATTAAGCTTCATCTCGTTCTCTAGGATCTGAACCAACTGCTGCATGGAGGGAAGGTGGCCGGACTCTAGCTTGGACCAAACAGGCACATCTGCACTCAAAACACAGAACAAGGTCACTTTGCAGAACATCTGGAAAAAAATCACAACTTTGCTGCATTTTACAGCAAGACATAAAAACAATCTTTATAAAAATCAACAAAAAAGCCCATACCATTCAGTGATATCTCAAAGGCGCCAGTAGACATGCACTGGTTTTCAATCATGTTACTGAGGAAGAACACCATCATACAAGCATATATCTACAAGAAAAAGAAAAAGCTGAACTTAACTTAACTAGCGGCCTGTTTTGAATTCACTGTTTTTTCTGTTCTGATGTCAGAAAAAAACAAGTGCATTTACATACATCTACCTGTTTCAAACTGGAAGGCAAAATACATAACAGCCAATCGGAACAGAGGATATTTACATACACTGATCAGGCATAACATTTTATCAGCTCCACTTACTCTATAGGTGCACTTTGTAGTTCTACAGTTACAGACTGTAGTCCATCTGTTTCTCTGATACCTTGGTTAGCCCCCTTTTACCCTGTTCTTCAGTGGTCAGGACCTCCATGGACCCTCACAGAGCAGGTACTACTTGGGTGGTGGGTCATTCTCAGCACTGCAGTAACACTGACATGGTGGTGTTTTGTTAACATGTGTTGTGCTGGTACAAGTGGATCAGACACAGCAGTGCTGCTGGAGTTTTTAAACACGGTGTCCACTCACTGTCCACTCGATTAGACACGCTCACCTTGTCAGCGTCCTGTGACCACTGATGAAGGACTAGAGGTTGACCAACACAAACTCTGCAGCAGCAGATGAGCTACCGTCTCTGACTTTACATCTACAAAGTAGACTGACAAGGTAGGAGTGTCTCATAGAGTGGACAGTGAGTGGACAAAGTGTTTAAAAACTCCAGCAGCTCTGCTGTGTCTGGTCTACTTGTACCAGCACAACACACACTAACACGCCACCACCATGTCAGTGTTCCTGCAGTGTTGCGAATGATCCACCACCCAAATAGTACCTGCCCTGTGAGAGTCCATGGGTTGCTGACCACCGAAGAACAGGGTAAAAGGGGGCTAAGAAAGTATCAGAGAAACAGATGGACTACAGTCTGTAACTGTAGAACTACAAAGTGCACCTATACAGTAAGTGGAGCTGATAAAATGGACAATGAGCGTAGAAACAAGGAGGTGGTCATAACGATCAGTGTATGTACAGCATCATAAACAGTAAGCATTTATTTGGAAGGAAAGCCTGTCAAATACAATAACAGCCCTCAGCTCTTCACATTCTTATTTCACGATTACCAAGAGAAACCGAGGCTGACGTAAACCCCCCCAGCAGACATGGTTAACAACATCCCAATAGGACCTATGATGCGGACTACACCTTTGAAACCCCGTGAGTTCCAACTTAATTCCCTTATTCTCTTTACTTGTTAAGTGTCTATATATACTTACCTTATTCTCCTGGCCCCAAGCCCAGATTCTAGGGCTTTCCACACCAAAAAGTGCAAACGGGTCCTTTCCCACAATGATGAGGACAATTATAGCAAGCTTAAACATGGACATGAAGGAAGCAATGTGTCTGCAAAGGGAAAAGGAAGTCATGCTTGAGGAAAACACACATGCAAAAGGCACACACTGCACTTAAATACACACAAAGAGACCACTTACCTGTATATGGGCTGGGGCAAGTAGTTCTCCCCTTGTATGCGGATGTCTGGGTACCTCTGGGTCAGAACCCGAGTGTACTCCTCAAACACCCGCTTATATCCTCAGGATATGCTGTAAACAAAGATATGACACACACGAATCACAGCACATAGTGGGGTGGAAAAGAGAGAAATAAACATTTGTTTGTATTTATACTTTTAAGCTAAAGAAACAGAACATGAAACAGTATTTTGATTAAAAGGTGAATTCCACAGACTCATAGACTGAGACCGAGATGTAAAGTCATTCAGAGCAGTGTGATGTGAATCTGAAGTTTCAGTGTAGAGAAATTTACTGACTCCTTTCCTCACAATGACAGCGATAGGAACCAGACGTTGAGATGTCTACAGTGCAAATACAGCCATTTACTATCAAAAAATGCCAAGTGAATCTGCACATTTCTTCGGAGTTTTAAATGCAATGTTGATGATGGACACAAAGCGGTAAATACAAAAAAAAAAAACACGTTTCTTTGGAGACCTTTTGGCATTTCAATGCCCTGCATGTACCACAGCACCATGAATAGATTTTAAAACATGCTTCAGGCCAAAACACTGTCAAAGCTATCACAGAGCAATGTCTCAGGCACAAGGCATTCGTAACCATTTCGTGTAATAAAGTTTAGGGAAAAAACGTCAGCTTTTAGAAGCAGCAAACCCTACAGACGTCTGGTTCCTATCACTCTGTAGTTTCTCTACAACACATCAAATCACTCTGAATATGATGGTGTTTTAGGGCCACTGTGAATAAAATAAAAATAGCAGACTTTGAGAAAAGTTGTACTATTTTGAGAAAAAAAGTCGCAGAATTACGACATTAAAGGGTTTGCGAAGTGAAGGCAGCACCTCCTCGTGTTAAATGAGGGGCGTTGAGTTGGTGGAGCTATAGTTCATATTGATTCACCCATACAGAAACACTCAGTCTCCCTGTCTCTCCTGCTCATCAGCACCAGCCTGTTATTAGTATAAGAAACGGCTGAGCAGGAAACTGTTTATCTAGAATAAAGAGCCAGACGGACTCGGAGGAAACTGTCTGTCTGTGTTGTTGAAGGAGAATCTCAGGCAGGGTCGCCTACACGGCTATCGGAGCTACATCTCCACACCATTCAAAGAGGGCATGGAGTTTCACAGAGAATGATGATCAAAATGATCCACAAAGAGACAGGAGTGAGTGGAGCTCCGGCGCCAGTACAGCAACCGAGACCCCAATGCGTTACGACAGGTCCCTACAGTCAGCACACTTTATCCAAAGTCTTACGCCTTTTTTCATTAAATGTCACTTTTTTTCTTAAAACTTTTTTTTTTACAAAATATTCCGACTTTTTAAATAAAATAATATTTTTTTCCCTCAAAATTACTTCATTCTAAATTTTTTTTCCTCGAAGCCTTCCGTCTTTATTTTTATTAACAGTGGCCCTAAAAGACCATCGTACTCTGAACGACCGTCATTACATCTTAAACATCTTGTAAAAATGATATTATGTTATTATTTTTACGGTCGGTCGAATCTGCTTTAAAGCGCAGGCGCCCATTAGAATCAACTAACTAGCCAAAGCTCCAAAGCTCGAACAGACACTTCATATCTTAGATGTGACAAATGGGACAGAACCATTCCTGTAAATCGCCCTCCGTTCAGCACCAAGACCCGGTCCGGGACTTCACTGTATAACCGCCGTTACTAAGCTCGTCAGAATCACGTCGACCCGCGCGGACCTGTTAGCGCTGTTAGCCACTCGGCTAACTACCTTCGTCGTTCGCCTTTTCGTCGCTCTCTCCTTACCAGATCTGGAATTTAAGCAGAGGTCCCGTCGTGTACTGCATTTTGAGTTTTTTCACGCTGCCGTTGTCGGCCGTGGCGCGATACAGGAGGAGAACGGAGAGGAACAAGAGCGATAAACACCGCGTCCCCATCCTGCGGCGGCGGCTAGGAGAGCTGAGACAACAGCGGCTCTTCCGCTTAGCTCGTCCAGCAACACGTACTGCTGCCCACGTGTGGCCGAACAAGGTAGTACACACGAGATGCATAACAAGAAATAACAACAAACACACTGATGCCACCTAGTGGTAAAATAATAAATTTAATCAAATAAAACGACAGACATTATATTTGTAAGCAAATGTTCCAACATCACTGGGCAAATGACATAATTTGTGTTTTCTAAGTGAAATCTATCAGGCATACCATCACACGTGTGTGTGTGTATATATATATATATATATATATATACTGACAAAAAAATAAAGTACAAAAATTTGTGGAAGGAAAATAAAATAAAATAATAAAATAATTTTGTATATGTTAATACAGTATATTGAAATGGATAGATAGATAGATAGATAGATAGATAGATAGATAGATAGATAGATAGATAGATAGATATTACCATCATTATGTATTATGTATATATTAAAATATGGCAAGAAAAACAGCTGCTTCCATGTGCTAAGATAAATTCATGACAGACCGGTAAAATAAAAATGATTTAAAAATTTAGCAACAAGTACACAGTTGCCACTGATAAAATACAGTAAAATAGTAAAATTACTGAATAAAATGATAAACATATTTTAACAATTAATGAATAACAATTTTATGTAACCTCTGGGATAGGCTCCAGCACTTCCCAGACCCAGGAGGATAAGTGGTTTAGAAAGTGTGTGTGTGTGTGTGTGTGTGTGATATTTATTAATATATAGAAACGAATGCCACTATTTAAAAACAATGAAAGAAAATGAGCAGTACTTTGAATTTGCTTCTGAAACTGATCATTAAGAAACAGTCATCTGGTAAATAAGACATTTTTCTATACTATGATTTCTATTTATTTGCTCAGATAAACATAATGGAACCATATTCATCACTACCCATCAAATATTAAATGTGCTGTATGTTTTGTACTGGCCACATGTTACGTTTCACAAATAAGCAGTAACTGTGCCTTAAAATGTGCAGCGGTGTGTTTCCTGTAGTTCTTAGTTTTACTTATAAAATCAATTTTGCAGATGACTGTATATCTTAAACAGTAAAACAATACATTAATATTTACAAATATTACATACCAGTGATGAAGTATTAAAGTGGAGACGATTACATCATTGGCAGATCTTTTTATTTATAACTTGCAAGAAGTTGCAATATATGAAAAAAACACACAAAATAAACAAAAGAAAAACAATAAATAAAAGTTATGGATGTTTAGAAATATTTAGAAATCAGACTTCAAACAAAGTATTTTAAAATATGTTATATATTTTAAGAACATGAAACAAATATCATTTGTAACTTCTGACACTTGCGCATAATATAATCTTAGAGAAATGAGAACCTTTGAGTAGCTTTTTTAGCCCTTGTGTTGTCTTTGGTGAAATTTGCAGTTTTTTATATACATTATAAAAAGAAAAACCTTTGACCAACAACAAGCTCACAAAGTCACTCTGTTGTCTGTGGCTGTATGACACCTGGTGCAGTTACACTACAGTCGTTACCATCATGCAAATCAACAACACTGATGTACAAAGTTACAGTGCCATCCTTTCATATCTCACTTTGCAATCATAACTGTATGTAAATGTAAGTTCATCAGGTTTGTACTTCTGCATAATTAAACCACTAAGATGAAAACAAAGCCAGTGGTCTGATGTGAAATTCTGGCTGTAGAGAGTCAGAACTGCTCACAGTGGTGGTGACAGTAACCGGACGTTCAAAGAGCCGCCTCTAAAAACCAGCGGTGAACCACGGCTATTAGAAATAGGGCTTCAAAACAGGCCAGTAAAGTGAGAACTAGGTCAAAACATGAGGAAAACACCCACCTCAACAATAATGCTAACATCTGCTTGCATCCAAAGAGTGTAATAGCTTGTTAGCACTAAGCTAACGGCAACTTGCCACCATTTAAGGTGGTTAAATTTGAAAAAAGGCGGTTCTAGATTAAACACAGACATTTAAACTTTCTAAAGGATACTGCATATTTTACTTGAAGCTTGTGACATATAAGCATTTATTTACCTCGTGGCAGTTTTGTGGTAGTGAGCTCTGATATGGAGCTGCTGCTGCTGTTTTCTATGTCTAACAAGCCACTGATTGGCTGCAATTTATCTTCACAGTCAGTAACGTATTCAGGATGTCCAAGAGCGGTCAGAGTCTGGACCCAGTCGCTGTCCTATGCGGACCTGGGCCTATAACCGATAAACTATGGAGAATTATTTAATTTAGATGCGGTGGTCCTAATTTAATCGTCATAATTTTTCTAGCCTTTATGATAGCGCTTCTGCAGCCGGTGACTTACAGACCAATCACATGCCTTGTAAATATCACACATGACGCTACTCAGCCAATCAGATCTATGCATTACGATGAGCACAGGGATTAGAGTGAGTGACGCCAGACAGGGGAGGGACGAGGCGAGAAACAGCAGTCAGAGAAGAAAGTGAGTCAGAGGGAAGCACATGTCGTGCTCTAACGAGAGAAAACTAACAATAAATGTTGTTGAAATATCACTGATTTGTACTTTATTTGATTTAAAATTCAGTTGTTGACTGTATAAGATGTTGATACACCTGCTAGGCTACTTCAGTAAACAGTATATGGCTCTGAATCATGATGCAAGTTGGACATTATGACGTTCTGGAACTTTGCTTGAGGAAATGTTCTCTGACTGGACCTTATTGAATTTTAATTAAAGACCCCTGGTCTAGACTGACCTTTTGTCTCACAAAATTGAAAATCAAAAACATGCCTAGTTGATTCTCTCTCACTTCGTAATGATGCTGATGGTTAGTCTAACATGTTAGGCTTTCTCTTCAGCTCGAAACCATCAGGAGAGCTTGCGTTGCTATGTCTATCTAGATACCACTGAAAAAAATAGTTCCTGCCTTCTGTTTCAGTACCGATTCTAACAAATCCTCACCCACTTGGCATTATCTTTTCCCCTCAAGGGAATCCCCAGCGCCATCTTTATTACTTTATTAGCTCAAGTGAAGGGCATCAGCCCTCAGAGGTTGGGGGCATCGAGCGAACACCAGTGTCGACTTTCCCTCCATCACCACAACTGTAAAGAAACCAGACTGGGTAAGTTTTTCTACAATGAACCATTTCACTCAAACCACTCTGCATGACACTGCTTACATCTCAATAATTAAATTATCTAGAACCTTTAATTCCTCCTTAACACTACATGAAAATGAACAGCCACCAATCACATTTAGCAAATGGATCTGCATTTACTGATGCCTGCTTGCTCCCACTGATGTTTAGCGACATTAGCAGCTATTTCTTTATTGCCATTACAGGTATGTGTTCTCAATGACAATGTCCTGATGCCTCACATCCATGTCCACAGCAGAGGGAACTGTAGGAGAGGGATGCACTTCTGGAGGTGCACAGCACATTTTCCTAGCACACTCCTTCCCGCAACGTAGGCTGCAGTATGGCTGCGCTATAGCGTCCACTGTGTCTGGTATAGCTGACCCTGCATGAGACTGAGGATCATCACTGTGAATGGCAACAAACTCCGGCTGCACAGTGCAGCGACTCACACCAAAACTTTTAAGGACCTCTGTGACCATCACTAGGAGTTCGGAACATTCTAGCGCTCCCATTCCCGATGGGCAGTGAACATGGACAGACGCTACGAGACGCGCCTCAGACAGCTGCCACACATGAAGCTCGTGAATTGCTAGCACACCCGGCACACGACCGATGCTAGCTGTAAGCTCCTCCACGTGTACATGTGCTGGGGGAGCCTGGAGCAGCATTAAGGCATGGTGCCGGAGCTCTGGCAGGGCCCTGGCTATCAGAACCAGTACGGTCGCCAAGGAGAAGACTGGGTCCAGGTAAGGGAGTAGATGACAAACCCAGTGAGGCTGTAGGCAGTCTGCACCAAACAGAAGAAGGGCCAGGCCGTTAACAAGAACCAGAACGGAACCCAGCAGGCCGTGCATCACAACGACGATGCTGTTCATATAGCCTTGGTTCCAGCTCTTCAGCCTGCCGCTCACTTGGTTTCGCCAACCTGTGCAAAACATTGTTAGCAGAGTGTGTTAGTAGAGTATATGTTGATAAGCCACATCTCAGCTTCTGCAATAATTGATCTATCCATGTTGTGCCCACAAATTACTTATTTTGTAGCAGATAATGTCTCCCACTATTCCAGGATGTTACCATGAAGATTTCAAAATTGATTTCACTTGTAAATCGTTACAGATCAATGCAGTTAATTGAGCATGCTGGGTGTCTCTACACTCACGGCTCTTTCAGTGCAATTTCAGAGATCATCCAGTTTTGTTGGGAGTGGCACATGAACAGAATTCCTAACCTACCCCCTCGAAAAAGTCACACAGTGTGAGATCTGGTGATGCTGGTGACCTTGGAACTGGTGGTTCCAACGACAAACGCTCTGAGCTGTTAGAGGTTCACCGTGACCCCTCTTTCAGTTTGAATTGTGATTGGTTCCTAGGTGCCTCACGGCTGTAAAAATATGCCACTTTGAAATTGGATGAATCTTTCTGAATCACCCTGTATTTGTCATTTTGGCCGAGGTGTCCTTTCAAGCCACAAAAAGCCTGTGCTGGTAAGACACAGTGATATTACAAGACACAATACAAATTAAGAAGGCACACGTACATGTAGGCATTAGGCAGAACTGAGCTGTATGTTGTATGTCTCATAAGATTGAATGAGGTTTTTGCCAGTATTCTGCAAGGCTTGTCCAACCAACAGTGCCTATGAAAGAATGCACTGAATGGACTTGCCAGAGCAAGGATTGATCAATTCAGTGGTTACTATCTGTAGTATCTATATGATATTGTTGGTTAGTGTAGTGGTTAACACCTCTTCCTTCTACTCTGCAGACTGGGGTTCAATCCCCCACCAGGGCAAGCACCCTACACTACACCAATAAGAGTCCTTGGGCAAGACTCCTAACACCACCTTGGCCTACCTGTGTAAAATGATCAAACTGTAAGTCGCTCTGGATAAGAGTGTCAGCCAAATGCCATAAATATAAATATGATATGATTATCGGATTCTATCTAAAGTTACAAATGTCACAGACAACATGTCTGAAACATTATAAGACAATATGTTGCTCAGAAGCTTTCCTCACCAGTGTGGACGACACAGGCATTGTAGGTGTCCACCTCATTCGCAGGGTCTGTCAGCTGAGGGGTCTGTTGAGGTTGCTGGTAATCACTGGAATGAGGGGAGATGGTGTTCTCTGTGTGGTTGGACTGTGGGTAAGAGTGAGTGCTGGGAGCTGTTGAGGTTTCAGAACATGAGACAAAAGAACAGCATTCTTTGGAGCACTGGCCTGGATCCAACACACTGGGTGCTCCAGGGTTACAGAACATCAGTGCACCATCATGAAGAGGCCCTTCTTGAGTTGAATGATCATGATGAACCGCCTCCTCTACTTCTGTGGTACTGCCCCCTCCCTGCTGACTATTCTTTGCTAGGACAAACAGAACAAGATTTTAGTCTTAACTAGGGGTGGCGCCGATCAGTACTGAGTCGATACTAGCAGAAAATATCAAATATCAAAGGAAAAAATAGAACAAAACAGAATTGTAGTGTAACAGTGTTACACTACATCACGGCTGTGATTTGGTCGCCGTAGATCACCATAGCCGTGATGTTATTGGCAATAACACACGACCTTGAGTGTTCTATTACTTTTATACAAGAAATTAATAAACTGGGTCATGAACGTGGCATTTGTGTTAATGCTCGCAGTCCCTTCCACCAAATAACAGTTCCTTAACAAGCAGCTTGTTGCTACGTGAGAGTAACAAACTCTGCCCACTCACTGCACAGCTGGCAGTTCGTTCTCCAGTTCCTTACACTAAATTCCCAAACTGTCATCACCACTGAGCAGCTTTTCAGGCAGCAGCTGTGACATAAGAACAGCTAAACAACCTGGAACCAGCCAGAAATGAACCCAATACCATTCACCAAACATGCAGTCTGATCTTTAGAGTCTGACTAAATCGGACTGAGCCATAAAACTGCCACAATATCAGGTTCAGCTCAGTTTGATCATTTTTTGCCAGATCAATATTAATGTTGTTTTGTTCTAGCCAGTCTGTAAAGCATCTACAACCCATTTAGTTTGGTGAATGGTATTCGGTTCATTTCATTTCGGTTCATGAATTTGAGAGGACAATATGAAGCATACTACCTTTATCATTTGTTGTAGTGAAGGCCTCGCTCTGTGTCTCTGTCAGCTCCTTGTTAATCCCACCAAGTCCTATATCCATTTTTCTCCAGATCAGTATTAGAGTATTGAACAACAGACTAGCCGCACCAACCGCTGTGGCCAGCAGAGGGTGCTTTATGACATGGGGCTGCAGTGTATGGGTAATGATCTCAAGGCTGATGGAGACACAAAGAGAGCCCAGCAGGAGAGCTGAGACTGCAGCTCCGAAGGGTTGCATACGCAGAGTACTGTACCGGTCTTCCTCAGAGTCGGGACTGTCGGTGGCGGAACCAGTGACGGTGTGATTGTTCTGGGTTGTACTTGAAGCTGAGTCTGGAGTTAGTGCTGGGCCATCAGTGGTCGAGGTGGGATGCTGTGGCACCGGTCCGTCAGGGTCTGGGGAGGTGTAGGGGTTTGCAATTGAGGTCACAGAAGCTCCTGTAAGCGTCTGCAGTGGGTGCAGGGTTAAGTGCATGAGGACATAGAGGGTGTGGAAACTGTCCACTGTGTTAATAAGGGAGTTGCAGAGGCGGCCGACCACGATCTCACACAGCAGGAGGACGGAGGTGAACACCAGCAGGCATCTGTGAGTGCATCTGCCCCTTAAAGCTGACCTTTCCATTACACCTTTATGAGCACACGAATACACAGTATTAATTTTTTTTTTTTTCAAAATGGAGACACACACCGATCAGGCATAACATTATGAGCACCTCCTTGTTTCTACCCTCATTGTCCATTTTATCAGTTACACTTACTGCATAGGTGCACTTTGTAGTTCTACAGTTACAGACTGTAGTCCATCTGTTTCTCTGATACTTTGTTAGCCCCCTTTTACCCTGTTCTTCAGTGGTCAGGACCCCCATGGACCCTCACAGAGCAGGTACTATTTGGGTGGTGGGTCATTCTCAGCACTGCAGTGACACTGACGTGGTGGTGGTGTGTTAGCGTGTTGTGCTGGTACAAGTGGATCAGACAGCAGTGCTGCTGGAGTTTATAATGTTATGCCTGGTCAGTGTATGTTTTGTAGCACAACTCTAGCGCCCGCCAGGGGGCCACATCTTTACCCCAGGTTAAGATCCCCTTATGTAGACAATAATACAGATAACAGCAGTGCTATGTTTATCACTCTAGAACGCCACTAGCAGAGGTGTCGCTAGAGATTGTGGGAGCATCGCCAGGAGAAGGAAAATGGTCCCAAATAAGTTGAACTCTGTGTCTTCATTGTTTCTGTTAGCCACAAAGGTAATATAATTTAAATGCTATCCATCCATCTACAGCCAAGCAACAGCACTGAAGTCAAGCAATGCTGTCTTAGATGCAGGTTCTAAGTTTGTTAATCAAGTATATAGACTATAGAGCCTGTTTACACATCCAGATTGTGGCTGGAATACTTCGGCTGGATTCCACAGAAACTTCTAAAATGTGTCCTCAGCGAGACCAGATGAGACCCAAATGACTTTTCCTGTGCAACACATGCACTGGTTCTGTTTTACCTTTGTTTACTTTTCCCCCATTATGATACGACTCAACAAGCTTGGCTTGGGCACTCCTATTGGTCCAGCAGCAAGAAGGCTTAGTTTTGGGATAAAGCCAGCCATTAAAATTACCATCACAATGAATTGCTACAAATGCTACAAATGCAAGCAACAGCTACTTGTATCATGCACATATATTTTGAAATTTTCATTTAACATCAGCACATACGGTATCAGTATCACCTTCTCATGGGGGCCCTTTGCTCATGGGGGCCTCAGGCAGCTGCATATCTGTGCCTAGTGTAAAGCCTGGCCCTCAGTATGAACGCAGAGCAGAGAGGAGAGAAGCTGCAGATGTTAGTGGATTTTAATCAGCTTCATTTTTTAACTCTGAGATGTGCATTGTCTCCTTTTCAATAATAATAATAATAATAATAATAATAATAATAATAATAGCAACTTTCTCAGATCCAAGGTGGGAGAAGAGTGAAAGTGCTGAGAAAAGAAGCAGGTTTTAAGCTGAGCATTAAAGGAGGAAAGTGAGGGACAGAGATTGTGGTAATGAGTTCCATAGTTTGGGGGCCATGGTGCTGAAAGATCTGCCTCCAATAGTGACCAGTCTAAATTTGAGACAACTAGACTATTCAGGTGGGGCAGTGAGGGTGCAGGAGCTTGGCTAAGTAAGCTGGTTCTGGACCACATTAAACTGGATACGAAGCAGGACGGGTAACCAGTCTAACTGACAGAGAACTGAGGTGATGTGAGCTGATTTTGTAGAGTTTTAAAATCATTTTCTGGTGTGTCTGTAATGCTGTAATGATTTTACAAGTAAAATTTTTATCTAATTTTAATCTTCCTGTTTTTTTCAAGCTGTGGATTACCTGACATTTCACACCCCCTCCTTCTGATCGGAGGAAATACCCTGCACACTTGTATGCAAAGTGCAATTGGCTCAAACTGCCCCCTACTCCCTATACAGTGCACTGCACAGATCACAAAACAACGACTTCTACATCTGAACTGTGCACTGAAGGAGACGCGAGAGATGCATTTGGGGTTCAGCCATAGCCTGCACACCTCCCTAAGTTATTTAGTGCACTATTTGATTTCAAACAGTGCACTAAATGTATTCTGTGACCTGTGTAGTGCACTACACACAGTTGGTAACATATTATTACACTGAGGCCACAAATGAATGTACCAAGGCTCCAAATTACTATATTAAAGCCGCAGATAACTATATCGCCAAACTATTTGATTTCAAATAGTGCACTAAATGTATTCTGTGACCTATGTAGTGCACTACGTAGTGCGTATGGAGTCATTTGAGACCCAGGCTGAGTTACAGTAGCTAACACGTGTTTTCCAGCAGTGCCACAGATAATCTTATGAGGCACAAACAAAAAAGAAAACAGGTCAGGAGCGTCGCATCCCCTATGGAAATCAGTCTATAGGACACACTTTAGAATATATGAACTTCCCTCCCCAGCACAGACTTATCATCGCTACTGTCAGAACAAAACCTCACATCTTCAAAACGGTAACTTTACAGGAGAAGGAAAAAACCTGCTTTGCTTTTAATGTAAGTCAATGGAACCAGACGTTTTTCCAAGCCATTTTGGGCTGTTTGTTTCGGTCCATTCATCACGAAATTTGCAGACAATCTAAAGAACATCAGGCATTTTCAAATTATGACAAAAATGGAAATACAAGGTTTTAATCCGACAACAGCGATATGGACATATATGTGACATACATGCATGAGACTTATATTTCAACCATCTATCGAATCTATTAAACAGACATAAATGTATAACGTCCATTTAAAAGTATATAAGAAAACATTCATATATATGCATGCAATATTTTACTCGTATAAACTAGCTTCATCTTATAAAAGGATTTTTGTATTTCATTTTGGTATTTTTATACACATACTATGCATATATGCCCAATATTTGATACTCACATACACGTATACTACATATACGACCATATATTTATCATATGTGTGCATATAAGGCTATATTTCAGAATTATCTATGGGTTTCTCTCACTTTACTTTACATCACTTTACATAGTCCTGGAAAAAGTTTCAAAACAGGTGGTTATTTAACGTTATTTCAAGCTCCAACACATTTTATAGACTATTTTCTTTCTTTTCTCCAAGTTTCTCCAAGTTCAGTCCTGCTGTACAAGGCAAGCTCGAACACCCGCAGCTGAAAACTCGCTATAAGCTCGCTATAAACTCGCTATAAACTGCACCAGAAACGTGATATAAAGCCCGTTCCACAATTTAATGGCTGATCACTAGTAAAGCACACAGAGGCGTATTTACCGCGAGCTGAAGACTCCTCGCCGCCTCCTCATTAACTCGGGGATGGTGCCCTCGCCTGTCCGTGCGCTGAGTCTGGAAGAGCTCCCGTTAGAAGTTAGCAGGGTTTCAGCGATATGGGCTGATTCTCCCACGCCTACCGCCCCAGCCGCCTCCTAATCGCCTTCATGTGAGTGAATTCTTCCTCTCTGGCCCTCATCCTCACTCAGAGAGCCTCCAGGAACGGGGCCGCCCCGGTGGCTCCGAGCCAAACCGACGCTAGACTAACGGCAGCACGGAGCTCTCCGTCTGTGAGCGCCTGGAAAGAAACCAGCCTGTTAAACTTCCACAAAACAGGCTTTCAGAGACGGACAAAAGGGCAAGGCTGGTCCCTTTTTATCCTTTCACACAAACCTAAAGTTAACTCATTCGTGTCCGACAAAAAAGCCTCACAGCCGCTGTGAAGTTATGAGAAATTGAACTTGTTGCCTCAATATAGTAATTTGTGGCCATGCCTTATATGTCCCTTTTGGGGCTCCGTAGTGATTGGTGTAAAGTGATTGGTGTGAAGTTATTGGTGTAAAGTAAGTGGTGTAAAATGACTGGTGTAAAGTAAGTGATGTAAGATGATTGGTGTAAAGTGATTGGTGTAAAGTTATTGGTGTAAGATGATTGGTGTAAAGTGATTGGTGTAAAGTAAGTGGTTTAAAATGACTGGTGTAAAGTAAGTAATGTAAGGTGATTGGTGTAAAGTGACTGGTGTAAAGTAAGTAATGTAAGGTGATTGGTGTGAAGTGACTGGTGTAAAGTAAGTAATGTAAGGTGATTGGTGTAAAGTGACTGGTGTAAAGTAAGTAATGTAAGGTGATTGGTGTGAAGTGACTGGTGTAAAGTAAGTAATGTAAGGTGATTGGTGTAAAGTGACTGGTGTAAAGTAAGTAATGTAAGGTGATTGGTGTGAAGTGACTGGTGTAAAGTAAGTAATGTAAGGTGATTGGTGTAAAGTGACTGGTGTAAAGTAAGTAATGTAAGGTGATTGGTGCGAAGTGACTGGTGTAAAGTAAGTAATGTAAGGTGATTGGTGTAAAGTGACTGGTGTAAAGTAAGTAATGTAAGGTGATTGGTGTGAAGTGACTGGTGTAAAGTAAGTAATGTAAGGTGATTGGTGTAAAGTGACTGGTGTAAAGTAAGTAATGTAAGGTGATTGGTGTAAAGTGACTGGTGTAAAGTAAGTAATGTAAGGTGATTGGTGTGAAGTGACTGGTGTAAAGTAAGTAATGTAAGGTGATTGGTGTGAAGTGACTGGTGTAAAGTAAGTAATGTAAGGTGATTGGTGTAAAGTGACTGGTGTAAAGTAAGTAATGTAAGGTGATTGGTGTGAAGTGACTGGTGTAAAGTAAGTAATGTAAGGTGATTGGTGTGAAGTGACTGGTGTAAAGTAAGTAATGTAAGGTGATTGGTGTAAAGTGACTGGTGTAAAGTAAGTAATGTAAGGTGATTGGTGTGAAGTGACTGGTGTAAAGTAAGTAATGTAAGGTGATTGGTGTAAAGTGGCTGGTGTAAAGTAAGTAATGTAAGGTGATTGGTGTAAGGTGATTGGTGTGAAGTGACTGGTGTAAAGTGAGGAGATTTTGTACAGTTATATGTCGGATGGATGTTTAACAGTGACCATTGAAAATCATTGATTACAGGTCATTTTATTGCTTTTGTTCGCAATCACATTTCTCTTTTTACATTTTTTTGTTAAACAAATCTCATGTAGAATTCCATTTTTCCCCCACAACTCTTCATGGTCATTGAGATGTAAAACACTCATTCAAAGTGGTTTGATGTGAAATGGTTCAATGTAAAGAACTTTCTTGATCACTTTGTGATCAGTAAAGGAAGTTTTATGGAGGGCAATTTTATCTAAATTTAGTTATAAATAAATATATTGGATCTCCTTCCTTATTAAGCATGATTACACTATTTTATCAGCTGGCTGTGCCATTAACAGTATTAGTGTCAAGGACAAATGAAATTCATCTGCAGTTCCAAAGCTTAAAAACTGTTTAAAGCCTCTCTTTAAAGTCCACTGAAGTAGTTTGTTGTGGTTAATCATACAACACTAATTACCATATGAGTGTCTTTATTTGAATATACTGTTTACTTGTGTTTTTGTCTATTTTTCATCATAAACAGGCGCAGCTGTCATGAAATGACCCTTTCGCCTGTGTGGGTCTTCTCAGTGATCTGCACGGACCAGCGGACTAAAAGCCAACACAGTAGATTCTGCTTGACATGACGGAAAAGCTTTTTTCAGTGCTAAACCAACACGGGACCACATTCCACAAGTCCTGGTACACAGGCTAAAAAGCACAAGGGTGCTGACAATGATCAGTGACAATATGCTGCCTCTAAAGCCCCATTCAAACACGTTTTTAGAAGATTCACCAAAATGCAATTTTGAAAAAAAATTCTGCAGGGTCTAATAAACCACAGAGGTGGAAACGGATATTTCCGGTCACACTTAGCTGTGATTTCTTACTGCTGAAAATGTGGCCTGATGCTGAGAAATCTTATTGTAATTTACTGGTGACATAAATCATTTAGTGAAAACACTTCGCACCTGAAGAAAACAACACGCAAAGTTTCATCCACACCAAGAAAATGATACAAAACGTTCATCCACACCAAGAAAATGGTTAAAAACGTTCATCCATACCAAGAAGATAAAAAACGTTTATCTACACCAAGAAAATGATATAAAACATTCATCCACACCAAGAAAATGATATAAAACATTCATCCACACCAAGAAAATGATACAAAACGTTCATCCACACCAAGAAAATGGTACAAAACGTTCATCCACACCAAGAAAATGATACAAAACGTTCATCCACACCAAGAAAATGATACAAAACGTTCATCCACACCAAGAAAATGGTTAAAAACGTTCATCCATACCAAGAAAATGATACAAAACGTTCATCCACACCAAGAAAATGGTTAAAAACATTCATCCACACCAAGAAAATGGTACAAAACGTTCATCCACACCAAGAAAATGATACAAAACGTTCATCCACACCAAGAAAATGGTTAAAAACGTTCATCCATACCAAGAAAATGATACAAAACGTTCATCCACACCAAGAAAATGGTTAAAAACATTCATCCATACCAAGAAAATGATATAAAACATTCATCCACACCAAGAAAATGATTAAAAACGTTCATCCACACCAAGAAAATGGTTAAAAACGTTCATCCATACCAAGAAGATAAAAAACGTTTATCTACACCAAGAAAATGATATAAAACATTCATCCACACCAAGAAAATGATAAAAAACGTTCATCCATACCAAGAAAATGATACAAAATGTTCATCCACACCAAGAAAATGATTAAAAACGTTCATCCACACCAAGAAAATTATTAAAAATGTTCATCCACAAGAAGAAAATGATACAAAACGTTCATCCACACCAAGAAAATGATTCAAAACGTTCATCCACAAGAAGAAAATGATTCAAAACGTTCATCCACAAGAAGAAAATGATTCAAAACGTTCATCCACAAGAAGAAAATGATTTAAAACGTTCATCCACACCAGGAAAGTGATTCAAACGTTCATCCACACCAAGAAAATGGTTAAAAACGTTCATCCACACCAGGAAAGTGATTCAAACGTTCATCCACACCAAGAAAATGATACAAAACATTCATCCACAAAAAATGATTCAAAACGTTCATCCACACCAGGAAAGTGATTCAAACGCTCATCCACAATAAGACAATGATTCAAAACGTTCATCCACACCAAGAAAATGATACAAAACATTCATTCACAAGAAAATGATTTAAAACGTTCATCCACAAGAAGAAAATGATTCCAAACCTTCATCCACACCAAGAAAATGATTCAAAACGTTCATCCACACCAGGAAAGTGATTCAAAACGCTCATACACACCGAGAAAATGATATAAAACGTTCATCCACAAGAAGAAAAGGATTCAAAACGTTCATCCACACCAAGAAAATGATATAAAACGTTCATCCAAACTAAGAAAAGGATTTAAAACATTCATCCACACCGAGAAAATTATATAAAACGTTCATCCACAAGAAAAAAAATTATTCAAAACGTTATATAAAACGTTCATCCACACATTAATCTCCACAATGAAAATGATATAAAACATTTATCTACACCAAGAAAATGATTCAAAACGTTCATCTACACCAAGAAAATTATATAAAACGTTCATCCACAAGAAAAAAAATTATTCAAAACGTTCATCCACACTAAGAAAATGATTCAGAACGTTCATCCACACTAAGAAAATGATTCATATTGTTCATCCCAACCCAAAAATGACTGAGAAGGTTCATTCACATGAGGAACATGGCATTGTAAGGCCAAATAGTACCTAAAGAAAACATATATTTTAAAAAATTCTTTATTGCAGAGGCTATAAGGGGCGTGATAAGGCAAAGTAGGCACCAAAGAAAAGCAGTTTTTAAAAATATGTCATTGCGGAGGGGTACATGCAGGGCGTTGTGAGGCCGAATAGTTTCCACAGAAGATTTTAAGATTTAACACTAATTTCATCTTCATCTACTTTACATATAAGAACTGAGAAAACGTGTTGGTTCACTGACTGTTTTGGATAGTAAATAAATGGCTGTATTTGAATGGTAAACATCGTGACCCCTGGTTCCTATCAGCACCACTGAGTCATGAGGTTTCTCTACAATGAACTATTTCACTTCCAAACAGTTTGGATGACTGTTTAGATCTCAACCACTGAATTACGCAGAAAAAAATTATCACTTTTATATTTTTATGACAACAACAACTGCAGTTCATAACCAGCAACAGACTAGAACATTACTGAGAGGCTTTTGGCTGAAATTCAAGATACTGACAGACCTGTTAGGAGCTCACGAGCACTCATATGACTTATAGATTAGGCTGTATCTTTCATTTTACTTTGACAGGAACAAAGGTCAGCGGACATTACCTAAAAGCCTCTTTGATCTCAGTATCCTGTAGTCTTCAGCCTTTGCAACACATTAATCACCTTGCACTTTCCTGCAGGGTAAAGACATCTCTCTTCCTTTTAACACTTTTCCAAACCCAGCTGGATCTTTCCGGCCATCTTCGTTTTTGTGAAGATAACTCCACAACAGGATATCATATTCGCATCTGGACGCACATTCGTAATACATCTTGCTGACAGTTTTTTTCCAGGCAAATGTCACAACCTGTGTACAAATGGAAAGACATACTCCAGTTAACATCTTTAATATCCGTCTATCAAATAGAGATTAATGTTAGGCCAGAGGGCTGTATAAGCATTTCCCTATGAGGTCTCTCCACTGTTACATAAGAGAGAGAGATTGACCAGGGATTACTTGGAAATTCCTTCGGAGCACAATAGTAAGCACTGGCTGCAAACTCAAATACCTTGTGCCTCAGCAGGACCCGATAAAGGCGTCCTGTAAAAGGGACCCCTGGAACACGGCCTTATTGACACGCCATGTTCAAACATAATTGACGGCCAAGTAGAACAGGAACCAACCAGAAAAGCCAACATCCCAGCAAAGAGAGAATCTTCAGGCTAAGAATTCAAACAACAGTCTGGCTAAATATCAAATTTATGCAATTTTCTCATCAGCCCCAATGTAGTCGATCAGCTGAGACGTGTTTGGGGTCTTAAATTTGCTTCTTTGGTTTTGCACTGGAACCATGAGGCTGATCTGGCTAAGACATAATGGAAGCTGATAGCTTCCTGTTAGCATCATTTGGAATCATTCCCAGTGTCCTACGTTTCCAGGGAATGATGTCCTAGGGTCCTATGTTCCCAGGGCCCTACATTTCCAGGGTATGATGTTCCTAGGGTCCTACGTTCCCAGGGCCCTACGTTCCCAGGGCCCTACATTTCCAGGGTATGATGTTCTCTATATCTGTCTATCTATCTGTCTGTCTGCCCTGGGAACATGGGGCTGTCTTCTTAGACATTTCAATGTGCAAATAAAGGGCTCCTAGGAACACAGGATCTTGGGAACATCAAGATGACATCATTTTGTCATTTTTACAGATAACAATACACCGTACAGTGTCTGAAACCACATAAGCAAATTTGAGATCACTTAACAAATCACACTTTCTGCCAAGTATGTGAAGATTTAGGCTGGCAGTTTGCACAAAGCTAACGCTTCCATTACTCATAGCACCAATGCAAAAGACTTAGATACCTAACGTGGCTCAGCTTACACAGGTACACAGTCACACGTGGTTTATGTGAAGTTAATTTATGTCAGAATCATTGCTTTCAGTAGAAACCACACATTCCAAAGGGTCGCTAGACCACGTCTCCTTCACCACTGTATCCAGTGTGTCCTGTTAAGTGTTCTCCAGCAGCTCGCTAATCTCCAACATATTGCACCCCTGGGGTAAAGGAGCGTTTGATTCATGCTGCAGCGTCTCAGACCAGGCCAGTGGGGTCGTTCAGTGGGTAAGCATACCAGGCCACCTACGGTTTAGTTCCCTTTGATCTCAACCCAGAAACCCAGCACTAGGCCCACTCTCACACATTATACTCTGGTTTATGAGATTTCCCTCATTGGAAATCAATTAAAGCTACATTTAATGGCTGTGTACTGTTGCTGTGCTATGAACAGGATGGTAGGATTTCTGTCAGGCCAAGTTGCTGCCATTCATCTGCACCAAGAAAGTGAAAAATTTCCAAAGGACTCACTCATACAGTGCTGCACTGTGAAGATGTTACGTACCATAATGCGGCATCTTACAGGACTTCCAGTGGAGATCCTCAGCTTACAGTGCTCTTTAGTCAAAAGCACAGTCGCCTGAAAAAATTCCATTCAATATTACAGTCCTTATTAGTCCTCAGGCTCCGAGACAGTCCGTATTATTACTCTATCAAAGGTCCCTACACATCATAAAGTGAAACATTCTGAGGTTGTTAGGACGGCTCTGAGAACCATAGTCTGAATGAATGCTGCTATGTTTGAGGCAGTCTTTCAGACAGACAGGTTCATGACTAAATAATGTCAGCTGAGGACAGAGTTGGGCAGAAAAAGTAGCAACAGCTCACCGTTCCAGTATTCAGTAACATTGTTAGTGTATAAGTAGAATTCAGATAGACAGGGTGACTCAAAAAGATTAATCCAATTTCAAAGCACCATATTTTTACAGCCATGAGGCGCTGAGGAACCAATCACAATACAATTGTAAGGCGGGCCACATGGCAGTGAACCTCCAATAGCTCAGACCGTTCATTATTTGGACCAGCAGTTCCAAGAAAAAGGTCACCAGCATCACCAGATCTCAAGCCGTGGGACTTTATTTTGTGGGGGTAACAATTCTGTTTATGTGCCACTCCCAACAAAACTGGATGATCTCCAAAATCGCACTGAAAGTGTCGTGAGTACAGCGACACCCCACATGCTTAATGGAGTATAGGATGAATTTGACTATAGTGTTGATGTTGTCTGTACAGCTGTAAGAGGTTCATGCTGAGCACTTGTACAATTACATAACAAAACTTTATGCTCATTTAAACCATTTAGAGTTTACTACATTGATCTGTAATGATTTACAAGTGAAATAAATCATTTTGAAATCGGATGAATCTTTTTGAATTACTCTTGTATTTCAATATGTTTAGAATACATCTTGATATTGCAGATAGGGAACACTTTTTGTTAAGAGAAATTCTGCAGGTTTTTCAGAACTGCTTGATAATTCAGCTGCTGTTATTCAGAGTGGCCTGATGTGAAACACTCCATTCTAGAGAAATGTATCCAGTCAAAATTGTTCACTCTGGCTGTAATAAAAACGAGACATCTGAAGCATTAAGGCTCTGAAAACAAGATCACAGAAAAGTATTGCATGAAATGATTATGAACATGTGGTCTGGTGCCTGAGACATTGTTTTGTGATACATTTGAGATAAAGTTTTGGAGATATGTATATACACAATATACACTCACCTGCCATTTTATTAGGTACTACAGGTGCTAGTAAAAGGTTGGACCCCTTTTGCCTTCAGAACTGCCTTAATTCTTCATGTCATACTTTCAACAAGGTGCTGGAAACTTTCCTCAGAGATTTCGGTTGGTTATTTGAGTTACTGTTGCCTTTCTATCATCTCGAACCAGTCTGCCTGTTCTCTGCTGACCTCTGACATCAACAAGACATTTTCGTCCACACAACTGCCGCTCACTGGATATTTTCTCTTTTTCGGACCGTTCTCTGTAAACCCTAGAGATGGTTGTGCGTGAAAATCCCAGGAGATCAGCAGTTTATGAAATACTCAGACCAGCCCATCTGACACCAACAACCATGCCACATTCAAAGTCACTTAAATCCCCTTTCTTCCCCATTCTGATGCTCGGTCTGCACTTCAGCAAGTTGTCTTGACCACCTCTACCTGCCTAAATGCATTGAGTTGCGGCCATATGATTAGCTGATTAGCTATTTGTGTTAACAAGCAACTGAACAGGCGTACCTAATAACTTGGATGGTGAGTGTGTGTGTGTGTGTGTGTGTGTGTGTATGTGTATGTGTATATATATATATACACACATGTATACATACACATATATACATACACATATATACATATGCATATATCTATATATCTCATGTTCTTTGATTTCTCCAGTGCTTTCAACACCATACAGCCTGGGCTCCTGAAGGACAAGCTGGAATAGGCAGGGGTGGACCATAACCTAACGCTTATAATACTTATCCGACCATAATCCCGGACTACCTCACCAACCGTCCACAGTATGTGAGGACAAGGGACTGTGTGTCCGACATTGTGGTTGGTAACACAGGGGGCCTGCAGGGAACGGTGTTAGCACCGTTCCTCTTCACCCTGTACACTGCAGAGTTCATGTACAACTCACCAAACTGCCACCTACAGAAGTTCTCTGATGACTCAGCGATCGTCGGCCGCATCACAAATGAGGACGACAGAGAGTACAGAGAACTGATTCAGGACTTCGTGGACTGGTGTCTGCGGAATCACATACAGATCAATGTGGGGAAGACCAAAGAACTGGTGGTGGATTTCCGCAGGCGCACACATCCCCCTCCAGCAGTGAACATCCAGGGAACGGACATTGAAAGAGTGGACTCTTATAAGTACCTGGGTGTGCACCTTAACTGTAAACTGGACTGGCCAGACAACACTGCTGCACTTTATAGGAAAGGACAGAGCAGACTCTACCTGCTCAGGAGACTGAGGTCGTTTGGAGTGCGGGGGCCACTCCTGAGGACCTTTTTTGACACAGTGGTGGCATCAGCTATCTTCTATGGAGTGGTCTGCTGGGGCGGCAACATCTCCACTGTAGACAGGAAGAAACTGGACAAACTGATCAGGAGGGCCGGCTCGGTCCTGGGGACTCCTCTAGACCCAGTGCAGGCGGTGGGAGAAAGGAGGATGCTAAACAAGCTAGCATCCATGCTGGAGAACGACTCCCACCCTATGCATGAGACTCTGGTAGCACTGGGCAGTTCCTTCAGTGACCGACTCCTTCACCCCAAGTTTGTGAAGAGTGCTATCGCAGGTCCTTCCTTCCTGCTGCTGTGAGACTGTACAAGCAGCACTGCTCCCAGTAGACCACACACACATACAATATACACTTACATTCAGAATGTAAATATTTTTCATTGTGCAATATGTTCATAAGTGCAATACAGATCTTAAGCAACTTTTTTATCATTCTTATTTTGTTGTAAATAGTCTAGAGATTTAACATTTTTATTATTGTTATTCTGCAGCTGTAATACTGTGAATTTCCCCTCTGTGGGACTAATAATGGATCATCTTATCTTATCTAACAAAGTATCAGAGAAACAGATGGACTACAGTCTGTAACTGTAGAACTACAAAGTGCACCTATACAGTAAGTGGAGCTGATAAAATGGACAGTGAGCACAGAAACAAGGAGGTGGTCATAATGTTATGCCTGATTGGTGTACATGACGGGTGTGAACCTGTTAAGAATAGCTAAGTAAGAGAGACATTGCAAATCACAGGCTTGTACTTTGTCATCACATGCATTTATTTGAGAGAGAAACAAACAAACAAAAAAAAAATTGCCATACACATGTCTGTGTTTACCAGCACATTTCTGATTAATTTAACAGGTAATTTAAAAATTACTAAAAATTAAAGCATTGCAAATGTTGGGTTGGGGGCAGCACAGAAGTGTCAGTTATTTTAGGCCAATGACAATCTGGATGTAGAGACCAATCTGTCCTGGGGCTTTAGCTTCTCATTCGCAGGACAAACCCGTAGCAGCCAAAGATAACAGCCAGCACGAGCGAGCCAGAGACTACGGGATGGGGTATAACAGAAAGTGGCCGAAAGAGATAAACTGTACGTTCTTATGACCCCAGAAACATTTTTTTTTTATGCTAAGTTCGTGTCTCCAGCTCCCCCTGCTGGCTGCTGTTTCACCCGACAGTAGTGTTTTCTTTATACATTAACATTCATTCAGCCTTTTCCACTCTCTACCCTGAAACAGCGTGCATTCTCACATCCAAAAAAAACCCAAAAAACAAAAAAAACTGCACTTTCCCCAAAGTTCCAGCCTTGATTTTATATATATATATTTAATCAACCCCCCAAAAATTCCCTTACCCCTTAAAAAAAAGTATAATTGCTCTTTATATAATCTGAAAATATACACCAAATGGGGGAATCTTTAAAATCAAATCCCTCAGTAACAACTAATAAAAGACAGGGTGAGGAAAAGAAGAAGAAAAAAAAAAAAAAAAAAAAAAAAAAAAAAAAAATCACTCAAAAGAAAAAGGCTCATAATGCAATAAAATAAATAGAAATGATTCGTCAAAGCAACAGAAAAAAAAACAAACAAAAAAAAAAGAGGAGAAGGCTTAAAGGCAATGTGTCAAAAACCTTTCTTCGGGTGCAAATCATGGTGGCACAAAGGGTGAAACCAGAGGAAGGCAGAGAGCGAGAGAGCGAGAGAGCGAGAGAGAGAGAGAGAGAGAGAGAGAGAGCGAGAGAGAGCGAGAGCACGAGAGAGAGAGAGAGAGGGAGAGAGAGAGAGGGCGAGAGAGAGCGAGAGAGAGCGAGAGAGAGAGAGAGCGAGAGAGAGCGAGAGAGAGCGAGAGAGAGAGAGAGAGAGAGAGAGAGCGAGCGAGAGAGAGCGAGCGAGAGAGAGAGAGAGAGAGGGAGAGAGAGAGAGGGAGAGAGGGAGAGAGAGAGAGAGAGAGAGAGAGAGAGAGAGAGAGAGAGAGCTACAAACACTGTATTCCTCTTTGTTTCTTTATATAAGAACGGTTCACAAACTTCTCTGGAAGGAAGAAAATCACAGATGATCTGGGAATTTCAGCAGTTTCTCGCTACACAACAGCAGGTTGTCAGTTGTCCAGCCAATGCAGAATGCAGAACATTCACCTGGGTTTCCAGAAGGCTTCAGAGACCACTCTTCCGCTGGGGTCATTGAAAAAAAGCCTTGAGAGATCTTTGCAGATGTCTTGGTCAACAACGAAAAGAAAAACAAACAAACAAAAACAGGAGAACACACAGCTAGCCAGACACCATGACGGTTCCTGAGCAGGACCAAAAGGAACAAACAAAAAAAGGGAATCGCTTTGGCGGGGTGGTGTTTTTTTTTTTTTTTGGTCTTTTTCTTTTATCTTCTGGAGACAGAACAATACGTGACACACACACACACAAACACACCTGCACACACTTACAAAGCAAACAGCATTTATTCCACCCCCGGTCCCCGATCCTGGACCCCCAAATCAGTCCTGAGAGCCAAAGAGCAAAACTCATTCAGTGTCCCGCACAATCGGATCTTGTCAGTTCTCCAAGACCTTTTTTATTCCCCAGAAAAAGGACTGGTCCTTCTTCCTGCTACAGTAACTTCTGGAGTACATGCTGGGGGGGGCGCCGGAGAGCGGTGTGCCATAGTCCACTGCTCGGCATCGGTGGAAGAGGAGCGAAGAGAGAGTGCGAGTGTGTTGTTTTTTCTGTGCATGTGTGTCTGTCTTTGGTTTCTGTCCCGTCTATTGAATCCCACTGTCGAGGGGAATGTAGTGACGGATGACAGGACAACATGAAACGATCGTAATCCTCTCATCTGAGTCGTTTAAAAAAAGGAGTCAAATATTTGTGTTTCATAGTGTTTTAGACTGTAGTGAATGTCTCAGGAGCATCTGATTCATGATGCTGTTGTTTTGTTTTTCCTTGATCTTTGTGTTTGAGTCCTCTCTAAGCGTCTGTGTTGGAGGGAAGGAGCTGTGTGGTGTAGCAGAAGAAAGATGGGAGCAGGAGACTCCAAAGCCCAGGGGTTGCACACAGTCTCCCTACATGGGTGGACCCTGTGGGCCAAGACAAAACAAGGGTTAAGGAGAGGTTTTAGGCATTCTTCTGCACATTTTAAAGCACAATTCAAAACATAGTGAAAATAACTTTTTCAGAACTTTGTCTGAGGACCAACGTTAATTAGCAAATTAGCTAACAAGTGTATCTCCTCAGCATGGGAGTGGGGGGGGGGGATTATGGGGGAATGTCATTTGCCCTTGAAAAAAGGAATTTAAATCTTTCAAGGTTCATCACAATGAGATCATACACTGATTCTTGCCAGAGGTTTCCCTGTCAGTTTCCCTTCGTCATTTCTGAGATATTCATTAAAGCTTCATCAAGTTTCAGTCTCCATTTCCCAAATGCTTTAGCTAAGCGTCCTAACGTTATTCCTCCTAATAAACAGACACATTCAGACAATGTCATCATCAACATTAACAAACAAAAGGTAGTAAGAGGGATGGTGGAGTTATAAAAGAAAAACATCTCACAGTGAAAGCAGCATTTTACAGTATAAATAAATGCAGCCTCATTATACTAATAGTGAACTACGCTGCCTGACGCAGCTACCTAAAAACCATAGAAACAGACTAAACAGAAGTTAGGACAATGTCGGGGTTTACCTCAAAGTATTTAGGAGGTTTAGTCTAGTTAGGATGTTGGTGTGATACTGTATCCTTAGCTGGAAATAATGATCAGATTAGGAACTGTTATTTTTTAATAGCTGCAGTCCGAAATTCAGTCTATACTTAAGTCATCATGGTGACTAAACAGATCAGTCAGACCCCCCCAATAAAGTTACTGACTAGTAATGAGCCACCAGTTAATTATCAACTACTGGCTTGGTTGAGAATTACAATGAGCTTATATTCCACCAATTACACTCATGCAAAATACATTCCTAAATCATCAAACACTTGTCTTAAACCATGTTAACTTAATTTCGCCCAGACTACAGGCTAATAATACTGACATTCTGGAAAACTGAACTTAGAAATGCAACTAAGCTATGCTAGCTATGGGAGATACTGACAAAAAAATAAAATAAAAAGAAAGTACAGTGTTGAGGGAATGTACTATTTAGTACATAGCTTACTTTTAATCTCACAGTAGGTACTAAATAGCAGATTTTAAAGTTAATTAATAAACAATAATTGTGCAGCTAGACCATTGCGTATCTACTTTAAAAGGGTTTACCGTAGCTACAGCACTAAGGTGTGTCTCTGCTTGTATCCAGACTGGCCTCTAAGAGGAGCTCTTCCAGATCCTGTCCACAGCTCAACTCCGCCGTCACGCTCACTGTGAAAACAAATAAAATATGAGCATAAAAGGATAGGCTCTGAAAAATTTGCTATGATAATCCTCATCGTTCTGATAATCCTGCTGGAACTCACTGTGCTCCATGACGCAGCAGGCAGCTTTGGGCGTCTCTGGCTCCAGCAGGTGGAAGGCAAACTCAGGCTTGAGGCCATTGGGCAGGGTGGCCGTCTCTGCACTAATGCACTCCGCCTCCTCTATGAAGCTTTCATCTGGAGAATCAGCCAAATCCTCTGTCCCTGCGGAGGTGATACAGTCCTGATCCACTGGGGGGTGCTCAAGTGCCAGTCCCTCTGCGACAGTCTGCGAGGGAGTACATGAAACACTGTTTGCTGTAGCAGTCTGTGGCTGCGCTCTGGATATGGCCTGTTCCAGTGAAACCACCGTGTCCATCTCAAAATCAACTAGCTGACCCATTTGTGCGTGTTTTTTAATATTTTCATCGTGCAAATCACTTTCAGCTGCTGGCTTTAGGATCTGTTTCTCTTTCTGGGACATCACTGGCTCAGTGAGCTCATTTGGGAGTTCATTGTTTGTTACTGGCTCTACCAGAGAGGGAGAGACGTTGTTCTCCAGAAGCCCCTCACTGAGAAGTTCCTGTGTGGCTCCTTGTATTGAAGTCTGCTGGCTCTGAGTATCATTCTCTGTCAGTGTCTCTGCTGCGTCCTCACTAGCTGCCACCCTCTGGTGTTGTTCCAGCTGGGTGTTGGCCAGCTCCATATTGCTGACCGTAGAAGATTGCTGCTCTGTCGTGGTCTGTAATAATACCTGTGCCTCTTGCAGTTGTGGCTGAGGTACAGGCTCTGCTGGCGGTGTCTCCCGAGGCTGGGATGGCTCTGAAGGGCTTTGTGAAGTTTTCTCATTGGTCTGCTGAGTTGAAGCAGCTTTCTCTGCACTTGAATGCTTCTCCTCAAACTGTGGTGCAGATGGTTCAGAAGGTGCTTTAGGACTGGGTAGCTCTGGAAGCTTGGGTGCTGCAGTTTTGGTCTCTTGCGTCCTCTCCTGGAGGCTCTTGGCCAGTGCAAGTAGTGACTGCTGCTGTTCTGGTGGACTCTCCACACGAGTTACCATAAAGATCTTGTGACCCCTCCCAGGGCTGGACACAGAGATGCAGCGGCCAGGGGAGGGTGGGGCGCCTGCAGGCACGCTCGCCTCCGTTACTGTGATGCTTGAAACCACAGTTGGGCTCTCAGAGGCAGTAGGGGTGGGGCAGGGGGCGGGTCTCGAAACTGAGCTGGTCTGAGAGGCACAGAGGGCCGTGGTTACTGCTAAGACTGGGGGTGGGGTTTGTTTTAGGGGGGATGTCTGCACCGTGGCTTTCACAACTTCGGCATCAACTTCTTCTTCGTCATCATCAGTATCTGAATCTGAATCATCCTGTGAGTAGGGATGGGTATACTGGTTATCAATATGGTACATCAGTGCTAGTGGTGGTGTTTTTTTTTTTTTTTTTAATCAATTATGTTTTCAAATGATATTTTTTACTATTAAAAAGCCACACTGCTTTCTGCATTTACGACAAGAAGTCAGAACAGAGACCTGTTTACAATGGACTTTATCGACACGCTAGTTTTATTAATTAATCTTTCAGAACCAGGTTTAATGACTTTCCTACCTGTGTGGCTGCTGGGTGAGCTTCATCCTCTTGGCTTTTGGATGACTTCTCACCATCATCCTCATCCTCGTCTCCCTCAGGCACAGTCTTTTCTCTCTCTCCTTGGTCTCCGGACGCAGTGGGGTCTTCCTCCTCTTCCTCTGGAGGTGGCTCTTCAGTGGCAATTTCAGCCATAGAGGCTGACTGCCTCATCAGCTGCTGCGACTCCTCCTTCTCTTTAGCCAGAATGAAGTTCCGCTTGCAGCCATTCTGGATCTCTGCCAGCAGGGCCCGCTGTGTCTCAATAAAGCTTTTCACCTGAGAGCGTGAGAGACAGAGAGCAACACAGAGACGTTCGCTTAGTCAGAAGTTTGTAATTTAAGGTTTGTGCACTGGAGCTGCAAGGCAAATGTAGCTATAATAAGCTGATCATTTCATGTTTCTGTCAATTACATGGATGGTGTGTTTTCATTACTTGTTAACTACATTAGGTTCACAGCTCCATAGTACTGACGGACTACGTTCATATATAAGTTCAGAAACCAACACCTTGGAACCAGCCTTGTGACCAAAAGGTCAAAGGTTTGATCCCCTGAGCTGACAGGACGTGACTGAAGTGCCCTTGAGCAAGGCACCTTACCTCCAACTGCTACCCCGGCGCAGTGGATAGGGCTGCCCACCGCTCCGGGCAGGTGTGCTCACTGCCCCCTAGTGTGTGTGTTCACTAGTGTGCATGTATGTGGGTGTTGGATGGGTAAAAGGCAGAAGTCTAATTCCTCTGTGTGCAAACACACTTGGCCAGTATTTCTGAATTCATTCATTCAATTCATTCTTTTTGCAACGTTTCAACGAGAAAACCATACAGATTTTTAAAATGAAACCTCTTGTTGATCTCAGACTAAAATACAGGGGTACTTGCTGTAGAAATATTCAGTTAATCGAGTTTAACAACTACACACAGGTCCCTTAATTGTACTTTCGTCCAGGTATTTTGACTTTTTTTTTTTTAAATTGGTTTCTCACCATATCAAAGACAAAAGCACCAATATTTATTATAAAGACCTTTAGTGTATTATAAATTAAGGCCATTCCAAAAACTTTGCCCATCACCTGTATTCCACACTGTTCCAAAAAAGAGGGAAGTTCAGACACCACCACCTGTTGCAGGGCCAGCCTTGCAACCGGAAGGTCTCTGGTTCGATCCTCTGATGAGACATGACTGAAGTGCCCTTGAGCAAGACACCTAACCCCCAACTGCTCCCCGGTTGCTGTGGATAGGGCTGCCCACTGCTCTGGGCAGGTGTGCTCACTGCCCCTAATGTGTCTTCACTAGTGTGTATGTGGTGTTTCACCGCACAGGTGGGTTAAATGTGGAGTCCGTTGTGGGACTAATGAGCGTCACTTAATCTTAATCTTCAATCAACAAGCACAATGTAATTTAAAAAGGGCTGTCAGAAAACAGCACATTCTACATGATTTTCAGAGGAAAACTAAAATTAGTTGTTAATTCTAACAAGACTTTACAAGGTAACAAGAGTTAGGTTCATCGTTTTGGTTGCTAACAATGTAATTTATGCATAACATTTTACCCCCATGGTACGAAAGCTACAGAAGAAAGATGTGAATATAAAGATGTGAAAAAAGGAAACCAAAAACAAGGCTCTCTTTTCGATTTTCGGTGGTGCTCTATTAGCCCTGATCAACCCATAAGAGTTAAACGCTGTTGGTTTGTTGGCTGAATAATGACCAAAAACTGCTGCTGTGCTGTGTTTGGGGGAGGAGATTTGACCTATATGATTCAGGTGAACGGCATACTCAGCCGAGATGTGTCGAGTTTGTATGTTTGTATGCTTCACCGTCTCTTTCTTGGGCTCCCGGTCCAGGTCAAGACGGAGCAGTGAAGTGTTGACCTTCAGGGCGAGAGACAGGGCCATAAGCCCGCCAGTCTTGATCTCGTTCTCCCGCAGGTCCAGCCGCAATAGCCGTGGACTCTCAGCAATAAATTCGGCCACAGCTACGGCCCCTGAAACACAAGGCCACAGGAAAGGTCAGTTCCAAGCTACGAGTTTTCAAATGATTGACTTTAAATAAGGGAATCTAAGCACACATTAGGGCTACACAATGTAAACAACATTTCATACTGCAATTAATTTATGTATCAAATAAAACAACATAAAATTAAATTAAAAACACACTATTTGATCCTTGATGTGATGTAGTAGAAGAATGACCTGTGTTATCAGAAGGATTTACATTTGTAGGATCATATGAATGCCTTGATTCAACCACAGAAACTCATCTGGAGTGTCTGAGTTTGGCCTGGATGTTTGCGTAATAAAATATATAGTGATGGTTAGAAGGCTCGTTTGCATATCACAGCCTTTACCGACATCAGTAATGAAAAAGCCAATGTCTTGATAACAATTATGAAATGATATATGATGTAGCATTAGAACATTTCTATACATTCAGAGACGGGAAGCGTGCCCATAATGTGCCTCAATTGAATCCTACAGCTCATTTTAGCCAATGAAAAATGCTGCTGCAAGGTCCGCCCACCCAGTCTTCATGGTAACCACTGGAATGTGAATGCAGCCAACTCCACATTCAGTAATGAAAATTGTGCTTCACTTTCTAATTTTCTTTGAAGACTGGCGTTATTTGTTTTGATATGTAGTCGACTGAACTGTTAAAAATAGTTAACAGTTTTATTTGATGGTTTTAGTTCTTGTTGCTAAAATGTCAGTCAGTCTCAAAAAGTCCACTATGGCTATATGTTCATGTTGCCAGGCAGAAGTGGCACAAATCAGATTTTTTGCCCTAATGTGACTCAGATGTGATGTTTTCAGGCTGTGTGGAAACACAAATCAGCTCTTTTTAAATCTGACCTGAGCCACTTTCATATGAGGTCCTAGATCAGATACGTATGCGAGGCCATCTGATCTTAATGTGAACAGAAGATAAAGCCTGTAAATGGTGAGCCTGTAAACGCAGCTAATCTCACCTTTCTCTCCTTCATCTCGCTCTAATAATGAAGCTGAGACCTGATCAGAATTAATGATCTTCTCAGCGAAGCTCGTTCTGCTCGTTAATTTGTGCTGACGATGCACGTGATTCATTTACATGACGTTACCACTTACCTAAACCAGTATGAACCAACATGTCAGAGAGATCGGATTTGAGCAGTGAGGCTTGTAATGTGAACTTATTATAGCTTATTATTTGGCATGTTAGCTAATGGGGCTGGAATAGAAGGTAGCGTATCTAGCCTGTTAAGTATTTGCTCCGTACCTGTTTTCTTCGATTTTTGCTAATTTGTTAATGTTTCAGATCATCTAACTAATTTTAATAGAAGATAAAGAGAACATGACAAAACACAAAATGCAGCTTTTAAATGATCATTCTGAGATTTATTCAAAACCCATTCGTTATAAACGTTACACTTGCCAATTTTGATCAAAGTTAGCAAAAGCAGCCTTTATAAACACACTTATAAACATTTAAGACAAGCTTATGCAGGTGCCAGGTAGCCTTATGAGCAGTACTCTACAGTAAAGTGTTGCCACAGTAGGTTCAACCAAAGTGTCCTTAACTTTCAGGAGGTGATTTTCTGTGGTGTTGATGGTTTCATTTTTAGAAAATGTATCTCTTATGTAAATAATTCAGGCCTGTTTTAAACATTTAACATTTGACTAGATTTAAGCATTTATTTGTTGCCTATTATTAAAAAACAAAACAAAATAAAAACCCCCCAAAAAACAAAAAACTATGGCTGCCTTTGAGAAAGCTGGCCATATCTAGCCCTGCACACAAACCAATGCAGCAGATGAAGTTTTACCTTCACAGGACAGCTTGGTGGAGGCCAGGCCCAGCCGGAGGACGGAGCGGTTGGCTATCAGTCCGTCCTTCAGTTTGTGCACTCCCTCATTGCTGATTGCATTATGGCCAAGGTTCAGAGTCTCCAGACTCTGTGTGCACGGCTAGAGAGAGACAGAAAGAGAGAAAAAGAGAAAGACAAAAAGAATGTCAGAGACAGCATTTTAGACATGACATCTGGATGTTTTCATCAACATATTTATAAATTCATAAGACAACTGTCAGAGATGAAAAACGGTCAACCTTTAAAAACCATTAGAACGTAACAGACTTGAACAGGTGGAAAATAAACAAGATAAAATTAAATAAAATAGTTAAAATAAAAAACAATTATGCTTCTTTTGGTAAATCATTTTGCAATCATACAATCACATGATGGAAGGAATACACAGAAAACTATAGAATACAGAACACACAAACTTCTGCATTTCTTTAGTGTTTAAGGCTGCAAAAACTAATAGACATCATCCAAAATGTCACTAACAGAAAATTCTTAGCACCGAATCTCAGTTTTTAGTGATTGCCTTTTATACTCGTCATCTGACTGAAAGAGCAAAAATACTCGCTGGCAGAGACTACAGGAGAGAACTGTACACAGCCCAAAAAGCCTAAAACATCAGAACACTCAACCTTTAAATCATCTGAAAAGACATCACCTGGCACAAAAGAACAACTGTTATTTAAGCAGGGGAACACGAGAGGTACAGCAAAATAACATGATGACAGTCGTGATGTCACTGGCGATAACACATGACCTTGAGTGTTCTATCGCTTTTATACAACCGTTAAATAAAGTAAGACATTAATAAACTGGGTTGTGCACGTGGCGCTTAATATGTTTTAATGTTCAGTTCCTTCCACCAAATTATAGTTCCTTAACAAGCAGCTTGTTGCTACGTCAGACTCCGTAGTCTGTAACTGACTCCGCCCTCGCTGCACAGCCGGCAGTTCGTTCTCCAGCTCATTTTATAAAATGGTTATATTTGTTCTGTAGTCATTGTTACCCCTGTTTCCTACCACCACCACTGTAAAGGACAGTTTCTCTAAAAAACACTCTAAATAATTTTTACATCTCAAAGATGTAATTATGCAGAGCAGAAATTCAGAAAAAAATAAATCAGTACAACTCCCATCATGGTGGTGCAATACAACTCAGGTAGCTTCAACATCAAGCATCTGGGATGAACTCTCACAGCCACTGTTGTCATTAAATAACCTTTTTAGACGACAGCAGCAGGTTTAAGGCGGGTTTCGGAGTAAAAAGACCTAGAACCACAATAACATGCAATTATTTGCTGCTCTCTTCAGTACAAAGTGTTCCTTGAACCTGCTGAAACAGCAGTGCTTTCCCCTGTGAGAGAGAAAGTGTGCATCCATCTCTGTCTGCAGAGATCACAGACTAAATTAACTACAGGATTCCAACAGCAGGAGAAGCAGCAGGACAGCAGCCACATACAAAAACAAATACATACAATATGTACTCCACTAGTGAGAGAGACTCAGGGAAACAGACAGATTTATAAAGCAGAAAGAGGCAAGAGAGATGCATCGAAGAGACTACAAGAACACTGCCTGCCTGGGTTCTAAATCAAGCTATTTTTGCTGCCTCCTACATGCAGAATATAGGTTGCTGTCTGCATGGTAAACTGGGGAAATGCCTTCTGTAGACTATGAGGTCCAAAATAGACTGAAACTGTCTAGAAGTATGTTTATGTGCAGACCTGGATACGTCAAACACATTATGGCTGCTTTTCCACTATCGAGCCAATTGGTTCTCAGGGCCATACTGGGTCGTTCCACGCTGGTCTGGACTCGTGGGACCGGTTACAAACCAGAACCAGGAAATACTCAAGAAAACTACACGATGGCTAACTGCTAACAGGCTAGCAGTCATCCACCACAAACACCCGATAGTAAGAGAATAGTGGACCACTGATGGCAAATCTGGTGGTCCGCTGGCATTTTGCTCAGTGTTTTCTGGGCGGCCCACTGGTTGTTAAGCAGAGTATTAGACAAAAGTCCACTTTTCATCACTCATTTTCCACTAACAGCCCAATTTACTGATTTTTCCTTCCTTCCTTCCTTCCTTTATTTATACTTTGTTAATTAGTCATGTAAATAATTTTAATTTAACTCGGTGTCAGGAACATTTTCTATATAATCATTTTATATCACGCTGAGTCATTTTTTTCTCTCATTTGTTTGTAATATTTGTTTAATTTTTAACCCAAAAGTCTGTGTGAATTTATAATCTGTTTGAGGAGATTAAAAATATAGTTAAAACTTGTATGCAGGACAGTAATCTGAGTGGTCGGTTGGTGGACCAGCAGTGGCAGTCGGGGGGTGGCAACCTAATCAAGCCAGCGGACTGATATATTGCTGTTGTCGGAACAAAACCTCAGACCTCCATTACTATCGTTTTTCAGTTTTTGACCATTTGAAAATGCATGTTGACTGTGTTTACTGTGTGTAAATTTCATCAAAGATGGACCAAAATAAATGGTCAAAAATGACTTGGAAAAAAACTGCTTTCACTGACTTACATTGACAGTAATGTTTGTTTTTTTCCTTCTCCTGTAAAGTCACCATTTTGGAGATGCAAGGTTTTATTCCGACAACAGCGATATGCTCGCTATATGCTCATTATGCTCTAAACGGTTAAGGTTGTTATTTGACAATCTGTTACTGAAACAGCCTGTTCTGTGGTGGGTTTTACCAAAGCCAGTTTATGAGGAGCCTGGCCACTTCCTATTTCCCCCGTTATATCAGAAACAGGCCTGCTAAACAGCAGTGGCGCTTAATGGCTAAAAACAAAAAGTTAAAATAGTTTTTAATCACTCGCCCAGAACTTTCCTTTAATTTTACAAAGTAGAAGGATGTATTTCACTAAAAAACAAATCTCTTACCTCATATATATATATATATATATATATATATATATATATATATATATATATATATATATATATATATATATATAATTTATTTATTTCCTTTTTCTATAGTAAATGGACTTTGGGCAGCAGAAGGCGGGTATTACTGCTAGAGCATGACAACTGATTGCCGAGCAGAGCAGCTAATTGGTTGTTTGTGCTCACTGACATCATGGACAAGCACAAGGTGCCGTTTTAAACTCCTATAACTTGAGTTTAAGCGTTTGAGAAAACCGGAAGACACTGCAGAGTGGTAATTCTCATCTCTACAAGTTCTCTGGTTTTAACTGTAGCCGAATAACTATATTAGCATTAGCGTTGCCCAGCAGGGCTCACCTCAAAGCACCACAGAACAACAACTTTTTTTTTTTTTAATCTTTCCATCACTTCATCACCAGTCATTTGAATTTCTGCTCTCAGACACAAGTCTTTAAGCATGATAGATCTGAGCTCGTACTGCAGTGCATATTTTATCATCTATACTTCTGATAGCAGAGCAGTTAGTCGAATTGAACCTGCACTGTGGTGTTTGGTTCTCCTTAGCTAGGAGAGAGGAGCCAACTAGCAGTTTAATCTACCATTTGTCACCGTGTTTGCACACTGTGAAATTAGACCTCTGCATTTAACCCATCCGTGCAGTGAAACACCCACATACACGCACACTAGTGAACACACACTAGGGGGCAGTGAGCACACTTGCCCGGAGCAGTGGGCAACCCTATCCACGGCGCCCGGGGAGCAATTGGGGGAATAGGTGTCTTGCTCAAGGGCACTTCAGTCATGGACTGTCAGCCGAGGGGCTCGAACCGGCGACCTTCCGCTCACAGGGCTGGTTCCCTAACCTCCAGCCCATGACTGCTTAGCTAGGAGGCTCCAGCTTCAAACACCAGAGAAGAGCTTAATTTTTAATGTTTTCTGGCTAACATCAGCCTCAGATATGAGTCATTATCATCAAAAAAAATCAACAAAAATGGAGGTATATAAGGTTTTCATTGGACAGCAACGAAATATTGGTCACATTTAATCTACAATTTGAAATCGAGGTGGCCATGGCTGGTCACTGAGAAAATCATTAAAATTAAGCCACGTTTTGTGACAAATTAGCATCAAAATCCCAGGTTTTAGGTTAATGTAAAGCATCTCCAGAGCATCTCACTCCATTAGCAATGCTTCTATTGACTACACGCTTATAACAACAGTGGTTTCACCTTAAAGCAGCTGAAGACACGAATTAGAAGAGGTGTCTGGATACTTTCAGACATATTGTGTTTGCAAACATTTACGTGCCTTTGCATGTGTGTCTATGAGATGCTAATCATTTTACCAGTGCAGCAGCGAGGTAACCCATGCCGTTGTGCGTGAGCTGGTTGTTCCAGAGCACCAGGGTCACCAGGCCTTTCCTCTGCTCTTTCAGACCCTCACACACGTACGCCAACCCTGCAAAGAACGTATAACCAAATAAGACAAGAACAGAAATCATAAATCATACAAATTTAGACAGGGCTAAGCTAGGAGAAGCCACTAGCAAAGCTAATGAAACCAGATGATGAACCAGAAATTTAAATAAATAAAAGTTAAATAAATAAATAAATGGTTAAAAAAAAGTTTACATTAAATAAAGTAACTAAAATTCTACATAAATATAAGTATTCAAGGAAAAAAGGCCACATGGATCCAGGTCTGTGCAGACTGTTGAAGGAAAGTAAAAGAAACAATGTTTTTAATCACTATTTTTCATTTAATTACCATTAAAATGATTTGCAAACCCTTTGATTTTTACAGTTTGATTCTAGGCCTATTTTATCTTTTTTAGGACAAACTTTTTAGTCTTTCAGTATTTCAGCTGGAAAAAAAGTCATTTTGATCCATTTGGTCTATAATAAAATACCTGCCCTTAAAATCAGTCTCAAAGTAGGAACTTGAAGACATGAGAGAATGGTCAGGGTAACAGGAATAAAGGTCAGCTAAGCAGGAGGGCATCTCCTACCATGTAGGACAGGGGTCGCAACCCAAATGTTAAGAAGAGCCATTCTGTCCTTCCAACAAAAATCTATTTGCCTTGGGAGCCACATTTATTGAAGTAACCGTCTTGGGTGTAAATATGTGTCAGTAAGTCTCAGTATACATTAAAATATATATACAAAACCACAGACTGACTTTGCTCTGCTTTAGACTTCAGCTGTAGCCACTTTTCTGACATCCCTGGCAGGAAACTTTATTGCAAAAGTAGAACAGTTTCTTATAAAATGTCCCTCAATATTCACCTTTTACAAGGCTTAAGTCACTTCTCATTCTCCAACTTCTTGTTTGAATTATCCTGTTCCACCTTAAATAGTGCCTAAGGTGCCAGAACTGCTGCACCATTTAAGGTGGAATGGAAAAACAAGAAGCTGGCAAAATAGGAGCAGACTTCAGCGTTGCAACATTTTAGTGTTTGAGAGTTTCTCGCTGCAAACTAAACGTACCAGGAAACCAGCTGGAGTGACCATAAATAAGTCCATGCAACACCAAATCGATGTTCGTCTTAAATCTCTCTCTTTGCCGTTTCGTTAGCTACTAGCCAGGCAAGACAGAAGTCTGTGCACCAACCTTCAGGGTTAAAGGGAGGTGATTTAACAGTTATACAGTCCAGCTTTTAAGATGTTAAACTATTATTTTTTCCTAAAAACCTATTTCTGCTGTGGAGCCACAACAGGGCAGTAAGAGAGCCGTGTGCTGCCGACCCCTGGTGTAGGGCAACTAAACAAGAAAACAAACAAACTGTGAGGAAAACAACACACTGAAAACCCCAAATCTCCAACCAAGAACAATTAGAGAGCATTCCGCTTGCTGACCTGAGTCCAGTATGTGGTTGTTCCTCAGGTCGAGGATCTGGATGTTGTAGTTGAATTTGAGAAGGTTGCCCAGCTGAGCTGAGTCCTGCAGGCCGTTCAGCTTATTATCAGCCAGGTACAGCTCACGCAGGTTCATATTCATCTTCAGAGCTGTGGCTGTGGATGGATACAGACACAGAGCCAGCCATCAATAAGACACAAAAAAGAAAAGTAGTGATTTAATGGCATCGATTTTATTAATGCTGCTGGATTATCTGAATTCCATTCAGAATGAGCTTGTGCACCTTTTATACAGTTACAGAAAACATGAGAATGCACAGTAAGCTCCAGTTCTACACAGTAACATTAAAAAAAAATTATGTTGCCAAAGGGAATGTGCATATGGCATAACTCTACCGGTGGGAGAATTTTATTATTATTTTTATTGCTAGCATGATATGAGTTTCTGTGATTAACATGCCTTAAATGAGAAGACTTCTCACCTGCTGGTAAAATTAAATGAGCATAAATATATATGGATTACTCTATCCACTGAGTTAAAACTGCAATATCACAAGGAAAAAAACTATTATTACTATTATACACTAAGATGCAAATTATATATATATATATATATATATATATATATATATATATATACACTGGGGACAGTTATATATAATAGATATCTGTCACAAGTTCTAACCCCTAAATTTCAACACATAAAAAATAATATCTCTTTATTTTGCATTTTTTTTAACCTTTTTAGTGTTTTTTTAAAAAGTGAAATTGTAAGATTTAGACTTTATCCTGAATTTAATTTTGATATAAAAAAACATTTATTCAAAAAATACTGTCTGAATGATTTCACGTCACTTCCAAAAACCAGAGTTTTAGGCCACAGACTGAGCCTTATTGAAGCCACAGCCCTGCATTTTAGAGCAGGAAGTGAGGCTGGATCCCTGTCCCTCATGGCTATTACAATTTCACTATCTTTATTTATTAATTTATTTTTGCTAGACGTTATTTTACTGTTTACACAGCAAAAAAAGCCCTCTATTTTAATAGTAATTTATAGTAACTATTGACTATTTGTGAGCAAAGCCCTGCGTCCTACAGAACTGTAACTGATTCAAACAACTTTGAGATCAGAGATTTCAAAATAATCTTGTCAAAATGTTGTCAAAATAACCAATTTTAAACTGAATGAAAAAGAGTGAGGACAATGTACGGTAAGAGTGCCTGGCACCACTCATGGTCCAACCTACAAAGTACTAACACACATTCAGTCTAATCCACACACCTAATCCAGTTACTCAAGAAGAATTCTGGACCTTATTAGCGCAAGGTGTGTTACAACAGCTTTGGATCTACACCCAGCAGGGCAGTGTACACCCAGCTGCAGGACTAGGCACGTTTACACTGAATCACTCTTTAGTTTAAGGCCATTCATTCTTTCTCCTAGCCTCACTGTTGTAACGAGGCTTTACCAACAATAAAGTGCAGATTAGATCAACACTTTTCCGACCAGAATGACTTCCTCTACTGCTATGACTGCACTCCTTTCTGGGCTCGGAGACATTTTAAAGGTTGAGAATTACATTCGTATATCAAACTATGATCTTTTCATTTTGTTCCTCTCTTCTGCAGAATGCAGTGCCCCCTTCTTCAGCTTCTTTCACCCTCTTATCACGTTTTTCTTCTAGTCCATATTTTTCTGCTTGCCTAAACTCTCTATCAGTCTTTAATGCTGACACTGCATTCTCTTATTCAGTGGCACTCACCCTTGATCTTCTGCTTTAGAGTAGGTCTGTTTTATTTAATTTTATATGTCTTTTTTTTTTTTATTACTGACCACCTTATATTTTAATCTCCTTTTCTCTTCCTTCACTCTCTCTGTTCGTCTCTACCCACTTTCCCGCTCATTTATTCCTCAATTGTACAATGTTGCCTCAGGGCAGCAAACCCATTTTCCTCACTTTACGATTACATTACACATATTTAAAGACAACAACAGGGTTAACAATAAAGGGAAGAGTTTGAGTAAGTCAATAAAAGGCATGGTCATACTATGTCTCAGTTGTTATGATTCAGCATCACTTTTTTTTCTCATGAGAATTTGCAGAAATATGCTTGTTGCCTAGAAGCAACACTGTGCTACAGTGGAATGGATCTGGCCAGCCACAAGCCAGGTCTCACCACCTCAGGGAAGCAGCTCCATATAATTTCCTTGTGAGCAACATACCCAAAAAGGAACCCTGCACACACAATCTGGTCTGTTTTATGCAAGAAAAGTGAACTGAATATTTATATATTTACTTTTAAATTGCTCTTATATTGCATGCAATAGAGGGCTAATCATTTTCTCTCGCCTCCCCCGCTCTACTTCATTCATTTACACTCCATTTATGCATTTAGCAGACGCTCTAAGAGCAGCGAATAAAATGTGCAGATATGCTAAACAGGTACAAAACGCCCAGAAAATCTGCAAGGATTTATGACCAAAAAGACAAGAGTCCTCATTTAGAGTTTAACAAATGCAAATGTAAAACTTGAAGACAAAAAAAGGGCAAAAACAAATGGTATTTCATTCATTCTTCCTTCAATGTTCCTCTCCTTCTTTCTCACCCAGCAGCATCAGTGGGCGTCCTGAGAGGCCGGCGTTCTCCAGGTGCAGCACTGCCAGACTGCCGCTGATGCGCAAAGCTCTGGCCACAAAGGGAGCCGAATGGTCCAGCAGAGGGGTGTTCCGCGCGTCCAAGTACTGCAGGGAACTCGTCTGGATACACGGACACATCAAAATCAAAATGTAATCCAGGGACAGAAATTTTGGCAAATTCTTTTCAGCGATAATTGACAGGCTTGATTAATCAAGCCTAAAATTACGGACACGATCCATCAAAATACTGATTATTAAACTGAGAGCTCCTAATCGGAAATCTGTTCACAATCTTAGTAAAACACTTGATGTATGAACACTGTATCAAAAACTGTTTCTGTAGTCATGCTATAAGCCATTTATAAATAACCTCTGTTCTGATTGGCTGCCCTGTACTGCGCCTTATTCAAAAAGCAGTCACTTCCTTCAACTTTACTGTGAACAGGCAGGGCAAAACTGCTGTAGGCTTAATGTAAATGTGCTGAATTTGGTCATACTACAAAAGCAATTCATTCAAAAACTATTATTATTATTATTTTTTTTGCTGCTTAGTTGTGTGAAAGTTACTTTGCACTAGGGCTGGGCGATAAAACAATAATGATAACTATCACAATATAACTTTCCTCAGTAGAAATATAAGAAATGGCGATAAATGTTCAATATAATGGAGCAGTGTCACACTTCCATGTTCTTGCGACAGCCATGGTGACACTTTCTACCGCAAGGAAAGCGACACTACTTTGTTGTCGCCACGAGAGGGGTCAAGGGTGTGTCAAGGAGTGAAATGAGTCGCCAAATATACTTTAGCACAGTCTGAAACGTGGAATTATATATTCCCTGTTTGAGTGGAGCAACCGGCGATCTGTTCTCCTGTGACCGAGTGCGAGTGACGAGATCAGTGGTGTAACTGTACTGTCCTATAGTGAACTCACCTCTTTCCGTACATCCTAACAAGCTATTAGCAGAGTTAAATCACATCTTGTCCTCTTAACTACAGCACCCAGTCACATTTTAATATTAGTGCATTCACAAGAAACGAAAGTGAAAGATAAACAACAGCCTTTATTTAAACGAATGTAAACTGAGGACGCTGTATGTGTGGTACTGGAGAGCAGGAGAACCCTAGCTTCCCAGGCTAGCTGTTTTTAGCAGCTGGCTAACTTGAAGCAGCACTCCATCAGTCGTACAACACGGCAAACTAATGATACTGTAGATCAAACACGTCAAAAGCATGGATTCAAGTTAAAACATACCTAAAAGGAGGACTCTGTCTGTCTGGTGACGCGTTGCGGTTCACCTCTTATAATACTACGATAGAGAAACCCAGTCGTCTGCTAGCTGGTGTCTGAATACTGTGATGTACTCTAATATGAACGTGGTAGGAGTGATGGCAGTAAGGCGGTGTGATCCATCACTGACCTACCAAACAAGCAAATGTTGTCTGTTTGTATTAAGCTCACGTTGTTGAGAAACTAAACAGTTTAGTTCGTAACCAGACAGCCGAGCGCTCGTCACCAGACGATAATCTTCCAAAATAATAAATTTTCTTTCTTAAATTATGAATGCTAAAAAACTGCGGCCGTGCTTTTCCAGCTGGTAAAAACAGCAAAATCAGAAACTTTCTCTCACTGCCCCATGACAGATGTTCCAATGTTTGGTGAGTATTTGTCATGTTCTGACCATAAAGGATAGTTTAAAACAGCCCTACTTTGCACCCAACTAAGCAGCAAAAAATACTCAGAAATTTTAAAAATGTTTAAATACTACATCACAGTCTATAATTTCAAATTGGCCCTTGGATATCGGCCCTTTAATGCAGCAAAGTATTAAAAGGCGTTCCTTTACGTAACACTCCAGGTTCGGTTTAAGTTAAGCTGACAACTATAACATGCTCATGATTACACAACCATAAATTAAAAACTAAAAAGTTGACGTGATCTATAGAATATAGATCTTTCATCCTATATATTGAAAAAAATTGAGAAAAAAACAAAAAAAAAAACAAGACAAAATCAGACAAACAAACAAAGCTACCAAAAGAAAACACTGACAGTCTCACCTTCCTCATCATGTGGGCGGCAGCCTGCCAGCCACGGGTGCCAATGTGCTTGTTGAAGGAGATGTTGAGGTGAGTGGCAGATTCATAGTACTCAATCATATCAAACAGTGCTGAGGCTCCCTGTGGCAGAAAGGAGTGAAAGAACAGCGAACGACAGAGCTGTGAGTTGTTGCCAGTGTTTTCTGTGACCTTACTGTTACCAGGGAAGATGTTTAAGATGTTAACATCATGTTGAAATGAACAGCTCAACCGAATACGCTAACACAGCTAACAATAAATAAAAGCTGCGTCACTGGTGTAAGCAGAAACAAGTTATTGTGCTGGCCTGTGATAAAGTGGCAAACCCAACATTCTGATGCTAATGCTGGGTCCACAAAACACAACCAACACCACAGTATTCTTAAGCAAAAGAGCATGAGAGGGAGTGCATTATCACAAAATAACATCACAGCTGTGGTTTGGTCACCGTAGATCATCACAGCCGTGATGTTATTAGCAATAACACATGACCTTGAGTGTTCTATTGCTTTTATACAATAGTTAAATAAATAAAGTACGAAATGAATAAACCGGGCCATGAATGTGCCGTGTTTTAACGTTCGCAGTTCCACCAAATAACAGTTCCTTAACAAGCAGCTCGTTGCTATGTTAGAGTAACGAACTCCGCCCACTCGCTGCACAGCTGGCAGTTTGTTCTCCAGCTCCTTACACTGAATTCCCAAACTGTCATCACCAGACAGCAGCGTTTCAGTCGGCAGCTGTGACAGAAGAACAGCTAATCAACCTGGAATCAGCCAGAAATGAACCCAATACCATTCACCAGATCTTCAGAGTCTGACCAAATCAGACTGAGCCACAAAACTGACACAATATCAAGTTTAGCTCAGTTTTGTCAATTTTTGCCAGATCAATATTAATGTTGTTTTGTTCCAGCCAGTCTGTAAAGCATCTCCTGGGGAACAACTTTCATTATATATTGTATGATATTTATTTGGTATTTGTTTTCTTTATGTAATTTAAAATCATATATTTCATAGTCATGTATAGATTAGTGCATGTAAAATTGAAGAAAATCATGTTTTGTCCTTCAAGATTTGTAGACCAGTGATAAATCTAGGTATACCCAGTCTTGTGGCTATGCGCCTCGTTTGCATAAAACAAAGTGGTGTCTATTCACTTTCATTCACTCTTAGGGACATTTCTGACCAAAGCACTCCTTAACAAACAATACACATCACCTGAAACCACAGGTGTATCATTATTTCAACAGGTCCAGTTCACCTTCTCCCTCTAATCACAAGCTTTAACAGCCAGCCCTTTATCATGGGAACAGTTTTCATCTCAGACTGCACGGAGGCGGAGCTGCCCCAGCAAAACACCAGGGGCACGCTGCGGAGGCCTGTGTTACCATGACGATGATCTGTCACACCTGCAGGGAGCTCCTACAAAGGCAGAGCTGGGACATGCTCTGTTCACCTGCTCTCTCCTATCTTCTACATCCTGACGTGCCTAAATGCTCTGTACTTCTGCACATCTACACAGATTTGAATGCTTAAAACCTTTGAAATGCTACACAACTAAAACAATCAAACACAGGTTCTCCAGGAAAAAGGAAAAGAAACAGCTTATCTATTTCGGTTTTCTGTGCCTACCCATCTTCTAGCCCAAAAACAGCTGACTACAGCCACAGACTCATCATGACTGTAATAAATAATAAATCATGGCTATTATCCGTTCTTTCAAGGCTGAAGGTTTTTTAGCATTTTGGCCATTTTAGTTCGGCTTTTGATGGCTTGTATCTCAATTAGAGGTTACCTGACCCGAGCCTGACACAACACGACAGAATAAGAGCTTTGGGTTGAATGACAGTTTTTTGTGAAGCACATTTTATATTTGATAATCATGCATCCTCATTCTTACTCGCAATAAAAACAGTTGAGTCACATTATTATGACCACTAGCTAATATCCAGAGTAACTGCTGTGTGCAGCACAGAGAACAGCCAGATGGGTTGGGAGTGACTCGATACGGTCCTGGTAGGTTGTCACAGGTATCTGGAGCCAGGCTGACCTCAGTGCATCCCACAGCCGCTGGAGGGGGTGTCGGAGGAGGATCCATAGAGCGAACTTGACGTCTGAGGTCAGCATGTATGGGTGTTCATGATCTGCAAGGATGAATTCATACCCAAACGCCTGGGTATGAGCACCTCCCACATGGATGAGTGGACCCGGAGAAAGCCACATTCCCCAGACCACCAGCTTTTGGATATGAAGTGGTCATAATAATGTGACTCAACTGTGTATAAGGACTGTTTCAGTCTGGACTGCTTTTTGAATGAGGCACAATACAGAACAGCCAATCAGATAACAGAGGTCATTTACATGCATCAGTGTTAAAGGTGCAGAAACAAAACTGAGGAAAAGACAAAGGCAAATGGTCATGTAGAAATGAATTATGATTGGTTTTGGAACATAAATCCAAATGCAGGGAGAAAAAATGTGACTAAAATTTACATTTAAATGCATTTTTTCTAACCATATTTGCTGCGGTTCAACACTACTAATACAGCTACTTGTGTAATTTAAGCTCATCCCCGGGTTTGTGAAACGTCAAAGCAGACCTTGTTTGTTAAGTTCGCTTGAAGTGTGTTAGACAACTGCAATCATTTTAAAATTACTGCATTTTTCTAAATTACTGCACAAATGGTAACATCAACAAAGTCGCTCACGCTGGTTTGACGTGAGCTGTACCAGCTGTTCTTAACTAAACCATGAGATTGCGGTTTAAGTTTGTTTTTTAGCAGGTTAGTTGGGCTTCTTGTGGCAAGCGCAATGAGTCAATAGGTTAATTTCCATGTCATCCAAAGGCATAATCAATGGTGGATGTACCTGAGTTAAAGTAGAGATGCCCAAGGTAAAATATTACTCCAGTAAAAGTAGAAGTTCCTCCATTTAGACCTCCACTTGAATAAAAGTACAAAAGTATTTGCCTTTAAATGTACTTAAGTATTGAAAGTAAAAGTACTAAAAGACTAATTATGACTAATATCCTGTTATCATTTTTGTAAAAAGACTCACTTCATTTACTCATTTTAGGTTACCAGTGTCTCTCTTGGTAAACCAGTCTTTTAATAGAACGTCATTAATTAGTGATGCTGACGTTTTTTAAAATGATCATAAGCACAAAACACTGAAGGCAAACAGTTTCCATCAGGGAGAGCCGAGTGGCTCTGAAATCACTTTTTACAAACAAGCAAAGTTGTGGTTTATTTACAAAAGTTAGGTTAGTTCATCATTTATGTTGAATAGACACTCCCAATATTTTACATTGCTGGTGTTCTTGCTTTGCGCTTCTTTCTTTTTGACATGTTATGTTTTTATGCACACAAACCAAAAGGAGTGACAGATTTCTCAAAATGTAGTGGGGTAAAAAGTACGATATCTGACTTTGAAATGCAGTGGAGTGAAAGTCGCCCACAACAGAAATACTTCTGTAAAGTACAGATACATGAAAACACCACTTTAGGACGGTAATGAATTACATTTACTTCATTACTGTCCACCACTGGGCATACTGAATACACTTAAAGAAGAGGTAGGCTGGCCAGGTCAAAGTTTGTCCTTGCACAGGTGCTCCTATGTCAAAATTTCCCCAAAACCCTTTGCTCACACTGTAGAACCTTGGACTGTATTTATATCAGCACATCCAGTGCAGTTCACACCACTTCTCCTGACGCAAAGCAGGGCCCTGAAACACAAGCCCTTCACACACATCTGCCCTCAGAGAACAAGACACTAGAGAACAGAGTGGTGCTCTTTACGGTACATGGACCAACAGCCCACACAGACAAGCTCTCTCATTCTCTCTGTAAGGTTCTCTCACAGAGTTCTCTTCTCACTTCTGTCTCTCTCTCATGCACACCGATTAGGCATAACATTATGACCACCTCCTTGTTTCTACACTCATTGTCCATTTTATCAGCTCCACTTACTATAGAGGTGCACTTTGTAGTTCTACAGTTACAGACTGTAGTCCATCTGTTTCTCTGATACTTTGTTAGCCCCCTTTTACCCTGTTCTTCAGTGGTCAGGACCCCCATGGACCCTCACAGAGCAGGTACTATTTGGGTGATGGATCATTCTCAGCACTGCAGTAACGCTGATGAGGTGGTGGTGTGTTAGTATGTGTTGTGCTGGTCTGAGTGGATCAGACACAGCAGTGCTGCTTAAACCATTTGAATGTTTTTCCTTCTTACTTTGCCACAAACAGAAAATGGACACTGAAGATCACATTTGACCGACAGCTGATTTGATCAGACTGTGAAGAGGAGACTACACTAAATTCCCAAACTGTCACCACTGAGCAGCTTTTCAGTCGGCAGCTGTGACAGAAGAACAGCTGAACAACCTGGAATCCAATACCATTCACCAAACAAAATGGGCTGTAAGATGCTTTACAGACTGGCTGGAACAAAACAACATTAAGACTGATCCAGCAAAAATTGACATAGCTGAGCTAAACTTGATATTGTGTCAGTTTTATGGCTCAACCCGTACTTCAAAAGACGAGGCTTACAGCAGACTGTGCTGCGAGTGGGTGGAGCTCGTTACTCTGGCGTAGCAACAAGCTGCCTGTTAAGGAACTATAATTTGGTGGAAGGAACTACTGACACTAAAACGTATTCAATACCAGTTTCACGGCGCTGTTTATTTATTTGTCGTTTAACAACAGCGTCTCAGCGGAGTGACACAGTGAAAAAGACGTGATGCTGTGGTGAAATAACAGCACAGTTAGAACACTTCTCAACCAATCAGAACTAACTGTTGTATAAAACAAGGCCACACTGAAGCAGAAGTCAGTAGTAATAATATTTGAACATTCATTTAAATTGCTAAGCTGAGGTCAAACGACTGAGGGAAGTTAATTACTTTTCACCAACTCAGCTCAGCTCTGTGCAAGAACTCCTGAGGGTGGAATTAACAGAAAAAAAGATGCTTTTCAGTAAATATGCGTGGGTGAGCTGAAAGCTTTGCTCTTTTAAGCCTGCAGGTTTTGTCAGATCTTATGCCTTCGCTGACAACCATGACTAATATCTTGAGTAACAGCAGTGTGGGGCTAATCAGTTCCTGTATCAAAGGACACAACAACTCTACAAATAATATGATGTGAACACACAGCTAATTGTCTTCAGCACACAAAACTAAGACCGTGAAAGGAACTTAATGTGACCACTGCAATTAACGTTGAAGAGAGAGCAAGTGAAATCAGCAGATCCCTCAGTGTGAATCAGGATCAGTAACGAACAGGAAGGTAAATCTCTGACCTGTGAAGATTCAAGTCAATTACAATTCTTGGAGAAATTAATGAATCCATCATAAGTCCTTTTTGATTGTATTGATATGACTTAAGCCCATATAAAAATACATTGAACACACAAAAATATTTAATAATTATATTTAGTAATTCATCATTTTCTCGGTGTCAGACAAAAAAACCCAGTAAAGAGAATTGCACAAAAGGCTCCAACACTAAAAAGAATAAAATGTCTCTGTATTTACTCTTTGCTTTTGAGCACCTACTGCCACTTCAACCTCTTCCATCCGATCAATCTTAAAGCCACCCAGTTACGGCTGTATCCTCCAAACAAAAGCTCTTGCTGACACTGTGTTCCCTTTCAAAGAGACAGACATTCACACAAGCAACTACCCAAACATGCTGAATGTTTTTCTCATGTAAAAGGAGATATTTCTGAAGATTAGATATAAGCTAATCCCCTTGCATAAAGAAGAGGAAAGTCAGAGGAAAAGTGACCAGGAGTTTCCAAAACTGAAGCAAAAATAAATAAATAAATAAAAAGTACATTTATTAAAAAAAAAAAAAAAAATCTGATTCCTAACAAAGCAAGACCTGGGCCGTACTTATAAACCACTGAATTTTATACTAAAAACTGTCAAGAAGCCACTGCTGATTAAATGAAATTTAATCATCTGGGGCAGAAACTTCCTGTCTTTTGGCCCAAATCCGATCTTTTTCTTCATACATGTCGCACGTGTCATTTGTGTGGCAGTGTGAACAGCAAAAAACACACAGAATCTGACATTTACAATTCCGATTTGAGATTCCATAGATTTCATATGTAGTACTGAAAGTCGATCCGTATCCGACCTTCGGCAATGCGACAAAGTCTGAATAGCCAGATCAGAATTCATGCAATTTTTACGTCAATCCATCTCAACATGAGTCATAGTTTTGTGCTGCTGAGACTCATAACCATATAGGCTGATGTTTCCGTGCCAAAAAAATGCGATGCTGGTGAAGACGAAACTGAAAGCTTCGGGAGCGTCTGGCGTTCACTGACCGTCATGATTGTTTACCTCTGGATGAACCACGTGAAGCTCTGTTCTTTGCACATGCGAGTCGGTTTAGGTTAGTCGGAGCTGATTTGTTCAGACTGATGTCGCGTGCAGGTCACATTTAAAAGATTTTTACTTGCTGTGTAAACACAGCCTTTGTCTTAACTTAAGATCTGACAGGTCAAGGTAAGATTTTTCACAAATTTTAATTACAGAAGCAAATCTGATCTTAATTTAAGAATCTTATCTTACAGCATCTTTTATTATCTCAAATGAGTAAATCTTAACTTTCTCTAATGAAGTCGACAATCAACTGTTGTGTCTGTTACCCATCAACCAACCCTGCGTGCACAGCTGACACAAACACGTAATCTGACACTGATGTTTATCAGTTCATTGCCACTCCACAGTTTCAGTCTCCATTTCCCAAATGCTTTAGCTGAGCGTGCTAACGTTATTCCTCCTAATAAACAGGCACACGTTCAGCTCTGCCTCCTCATTATTCACCACCATCACTGCCATTGGTAGTGATGGTGCCACAAGGTAATAAGAGGGTAGGTGGAGATAGAGTCTGCAGCGTCTGGGGATTTTAAACGCTGTTAGAAAAAACCTCACAAGACAAAACAATATTTTCAATGTAGATAAATGTAACATTATTAAGCTACTTATAGTGAATTGTGCTGCCTCTCACTGCTTAAAACAATAGAAACAGAAGACGCTCTAGGGTTTATCTCAGAGTTAAGAAAATATTTAAGATATTTTGGCAAATTAGGGTGTTTTTCTAATACTGTTTCCTGATCTGGAAATAAGATTATAGACTTCAAGAGGTTTCTGTCTTAAATTCAGTCTTAACTGAAGTTGCCATGACAAGGAGATATGATATGGGACTTATGAATTTAAGACTAAAGATCTTTGGAAATTATGTATGCATCCAAAGCAATGAAAGACTCTGCAACCCTCAGAGTTCTTCTTCTCTCCTTCTTTCTAGCACAGTTGAATAAAAGCGGTTTTGGGGATGAACAATAATGGTCACAACACCCTCTGGAAAACGTGATTGAGAAGAAATTTAAGGAGATCAAGACGTACTCTCCAAACAAAGAAGCTGCTGGTGTCCTCAGAACAATAGACTGACCACACAAGACCCCAGACATCAACTCTGGGATTACGTAGATTATTTTTCACACCCATTAGCAGTGATCATCTGCACATCAGTAATGGCTACTAAACATTATCGAAGTAAGGAAAGATAAGCTTCAAAGTGAGATAGAGGCAGAACTCACATCCTCATCCAGGTTGGTCTGTTCCAGGTCCACTACTTTAAACTGCACTCTCTTAAAGATCTCCTCCAGGGACTCACATGCTTTATAGTCCAACTTCTCACCTAAAGAGCGAGAGCGAGCGAGAGAGAGAGCGAGAGAGAGGAAAAACCCCGAGTCATGGGAATGGGAAGATTATTAAGTCAAATACTTATGCAAATAGAACATATGGACTATGTTTGATGTGCTATGTAAACCAAAGGTGTCTATACTTATCCACAAAGGGCCAGAGTGGCTGTAGCTTTTCATTCAAACAAAGCAGGAGATCACCTGATTGGCAGTTTGAAGACTTGAACCAACTGATTAAACATGGGGAATCAGGTATGATCCAGCCTGTTTTGAGGGAAAACCTGCAGTTGCACTAGGCCTTTGTGGACAAGATTGGATGTTCCTAATGTAGGCCTAATCCCATATCTCCTTTTCACCCCCTTGCTTTCAAGTGTCAAAACAGAGGGCAAGGGGCTGAGTGGTAGGGGCGAGGAGTCAAATAGGTCTGGGCCGTAAACACTGCTGCATTCAATCCTCAGTCCATTCAATCCTTATATGGAAACTAAGCTACAAAAATAGTCCGATTTTAATTAGTTGTTTCTGTGACGTCATGAAAACCACCACAATTGCTTATATCCACCGATTCAGCCTACAGCAATTTGGCACCAACCCTTCAGGCTGAAGTTACACTGAGTCACATTATTATGACCACCAGCTAATATCAATATTAACTGCTGTGTGCAGCACAGAGAGCAGCCAGACGGGCTGGGAGTGATTCAATAAGATCTGGGTCGGTTGTCACAGGTATCTGGAGCCAGACTGCAGAGCATCCCACAGCTGCTGGAGGGGGCGTCGGGGGAGTATCCATACAGCAAACACGGCAATCTAAGTGATCCCACAAATGCTCAATTGGGTTAAAGTCTGGGGAATTAGGGGGCCGGGGTAGTGCTTGGGTAGTACCAACATCGGACATTTCTAGCCCTGTGACGTGTCGCATTGTCTTGCTGGAAGAGCCCATCCACCCCAGGGAAGACATTCAGCATGTATGGGTGTTCGTAATCTGCAAGGATGGATTCATACCCAAATCGGTTGAGTGTGCCTTCCACGCGAGTGGTCCCAGAGACAGCCACAAAAACAGACCCCAGACCATAACACTGCCACCACCAGCTTGCGGACATGAAGTGGTCATAATAATGTGACTCAACTGTGTATAAGGACTGTATCAGTCTGGACTCCTTTTTGAATGAGGCTCAATACAGAACAGCCAATCAGATAACAGAATAACAGAGGTCATTTACATGCATCAGTCTTAAAGGTACAGTAACAAAAACAGCCTGTTTGAGGGATAAAGAGAGGTTGGAAAATGGATATGTAAAAATGAATGTCTATTTTTGGAACATAAATCCACACAAATGCAAGAAGGAAAATAAAATGCAAGTAAAATGTTGGACTTTAAAGGTGCATTTTTCCTAACCCTAACGCTGCGGCTCATCACTACTACTACAGCTATTTGTGCCACTTAAGGACAAACACTAAAACTCAATGACAAAAACACACAAAGCTGTCAGGAGAGGAGAAATGATGGGATTATATGGGGTGGAGTGGTGTTACAATACACAACACATAAGCCTATTATACTTAATAATGCAGGCTTTACATAGAAACACAAGCCTCAGGGTGAAACAAATCAGGCTCAACCACTTAAAGTTACCACAGTGGCACCTTAAGCTTGTGTGTGTGTGTGTGTGTGTGTGTGTGTGTGTGTGTATAAAATGACGCCTTACCTTTAAGATCCAAGCACTCATTTCGCTGAGTCAGTTCTGTCAAGTCCTACAGTGAATAAAAATAAATAGCCAGTCAATTTGCGGCTCTATGGACATAAAGTTGCACATTACACTGATTTGTGTAAAGAATTATGTTCATATTTTTTCTGAAAAGTGAAAAATTGTATATTTGTTCTGTAGCTGCTTGAATACTCTTCTGCTGCATTTTAGGGATGGAAATAATTTAACCAGACAGCACATAACCAAAAAGGTGACCAATCAAATTATCAATTATATAGGCTAGAGACAACCCTCCTTGTCAGGATTCAGGCCACCACCTCACTTTCAGGGGAATTCCTCCAGTTCAAATTTGTTATGTGATTTAAATATTAAGATGGAAACAAAGTCATTCAGACTGGTTTTACAAGAAATGATCTGTTCTAGAGAAACAGAATTGTTCACAGTGGTGGTGATAGGAACCAGATGGCCACCTCTAAAAGCTCCCTCACAGAACGTTATTACATTAAATGGGAATGAATTCACTGCCTGATGTCTGAGACACTGTTTAATGTCTGTTTTGAGAGAAGGTTTTGGCCTGAAACGAAATTTCTAAATCCATTCAACGTGGAGAGGTATGGGCAAGCAAAGTACCTAAACTATTTCAGACTTGCCAATATTTTAGTATGTTCAATATCATACATAAACTTAGAAGATGTGTAGCTTCATTGATGGTTTTGAAGAGCGAATAAAATGGTTTTATTTGTGTTGTGGAGCTGGCAACCTCTGGTTCCTATCAACACCTCTGTGAAGAAATGCGAGTTATTACGTTTCTCTAGAATGAAGCATTTCAGATTAAACCGCTCTGAATGCCTTATATCTCAACCACTGAATTATGCAGACATGTTGAAAAAACTGGCAGAATTTCCCTTGAATAGTGCTTAATAGTACCACAAATACCCATCATCAACCATCTCCAATATAATCAAAGCAAAAATACAAAACAATTTTTAAAAAGTGGTTGGTGCATGTTTATGATTAAATGAGAAAACTGACTGAAAGTTACCAGGAGAGCCGTTTAAAACAGAATATAAAAGGCCTACAGGCAACAGAATAGCTTTATCAACACATTAGGAGCATACAGTTTGCCAATATTCAATAATGAATGTGTAGAAGTACACACTACCTGAGCATCTGGATGCTGCATCTCAAGATCATAATAAACGTGTTTTTCCAAACACATTGATTGAACTTGATTGTTTATTTGTTCTTTAATGGTTAATCGGTTTGTCGCTTTGCTTGCAGTGCAGAACCTGTACAATAATCCAATTATTTTCTATTTTTTAGTTTTCCAAGTTTATCCTGAAGTAATACACAGCTTAGGGTGGGCTAACACCTGTTGGAAGTGGGCATGTCTTTGAGTGTGTACGGTCACTGTCACAATAAAACCTTACATTCCTAAAAAGTATCAGGAAATTAAAAAACTGCTAACTCTTGATGCAAGAGCCATTTTGGACTATTTGTACTGGCCTGTGTGCCACGAAATTGACACGACTGGCATTTTCAAATGAGTTTCAACTAAAAAAACAAAAAGAAGAAAAACAAAAGAAAAAAAAGTTTTTGGTGTTTGAAGTTTTGTTCTAGGGGCAGCACGGTGGTGTGGTGGGTAGCGCTGTCACCTCACAGCAAGGAGGGCCTGGGTTCGATTCCCCTGCCGGGTGACCGGGGTCCTCTCTGTGTGGAGTTTGCATGTTCTCCCCGTGTCTGCGTGGGTTTCCTCCGGGTTCTCTGGTTTCCTCCCCCAGTCCAAAGACATGCAGTCAGGCCAATTGGACATGCTAAATTGCCCATAGGTGTGAGTGTGTGAGTGACTGTCTGTGTCTGTCTGTCTGCCCTGCGATGGACTGGCGACCTGTCCAGGGTGTATCCTGCCTTTCGCCCGAAGACTGCTGGGATAGGCTCCAGCACCCCCCCGCGACCCTGACGGAGAAGCGGCTTAGAAGATGGATGGATGGAAGTTTTGTTCTAACACAAACAATAGGAGCACACAGTGGGTGCATGGGTAATTGTGTGGAACGTGTCTACATGCTTCAACATGCACGATGTGAGAACGCGAAAATGTCTTCTGGACAGCATGCCGGGGCTTTGAGTGTGTGTTTGTGTATATAAGTGTGAATGTGTGTGTTCAGGTGGCAGAGCTCAGAGCTCAATCAGGCACCGACACGCCTCGACACACAAGGGAGAGTGGAGGCAGGCGGGCAAGTCTTCCTGCTAACCCCAGAGTGGCTATTACAGCTGCACAATATATCAGATGATAATTATTTTCACAGCCTGCTCGTCTTAAAAAGCTCTAATTATACCACAGTACATCAACGCAGCACGTCAACCAAGCCTACTGATAACTGCACCCCTCAGCAACCCAAAGATTACAGAAACTTATGGTGAGCATGTGCATCAATTAGATTTTGCTAAGAAACATCCGGAGAGCATTTCCATGAATTCAAGTATTCAAGCACTTTGTGAAAGGTGCAATTATTTCTGTAGCTTCTGGCTTCAACAATGTTTTATTCATATTATGTTTTATTCATATACTGCTTGCTTAGGCAGAAGGTTTTGAATACTTGGTCACGTTCATCAAAGTATCTAAGCAGAAAGAAACAAATGAAATATTTGAGGTGGAATACACAGCCAGAAATGGTCCAAGTTGGCTTATGGATGAAACTGAATAGGCCAGTGGCAGTAACAGATTGCAAGAACAGGCAGAGTGTGTTTGGAGTAAATGTCTCAGTCACCAGATTTTAGAAAAAAAAATTACCCACTTACCATCTCAGATCTGCTTAGAACTAGGGCTGCGACAAATGGCTAATTTGATAGTCGTCTAATCTATCGATTGTTTTAACGAATAATCAATTATTCTGATTGAGTCATTAAATTACCAAATAACTTATGTAGCTATTTAGCTTTTAAATTTACTTTGAGGGTGTTTTATGCATTTGCTAACTAAAAATGAAGAAACCAACTAACAATGAACTAAACCAGTTTTCCTTTGATCAAGCAAATAAAAACAATCTAAATTTAATTTTTAAGTTTGAACAGTGAATTCTGTGCTTTGTGTCCTGTGTAGACAGGCAGCACCTAATCTAGTCTACATTTACTACATATACTACCATTAAAACCTATTTCTCTTTTTATACTGCTTTCGTTATTGTTTGCTGGTGTGGTCCAGAGGAGGATGGGTTCCCCTTTTTGATTCTTGGTTCCTCTCAAGGTTTCTTCCTCTTGCTTTTGGGGAGTTTTTCCTTGCCACTGTCGCCATTGCCGACGCTCATGGGGGCTCGGACCCACATTTTTCTGTAAAGCTGTTAAACACCTGTTGTAAAAAGTGCTATATTAATAAACTTTGACTTGACTCGTTGCAACTAAACGCTACAAGTCAGCCTCTCTCTGTGCTCTTGTCTCAGCGTCTCACTCTCCTCTGAAACCAGATATTCTCTGATGATGCGGAGAATATCCAGCTCTGATGGTGTGGAGGGGAAAGTGGCAAACGTTTGTGGCAAACTTGCAGCTGTCACTCACTGCAGAACCATGAATCCAAAGGGGTGGAGCCAGGTGTCATCCAACTCCGCCCTTCTTTTCATTGGTTTAAAATCACCTTGTCACGTGTTTATCTGTAGGAAATCCGCAGGTGTTACTGGTGATGGTTTTTTTTCCTTGATGTTGCTCCGTCCTGAATGCTTTTATAATCGCTCATGATTAACGACGTTCAGACTCATTTGTCACAACTCAAAGAGCTTTTTTCACATTCCGGTACAAAGTCCCTTCTACATCTCAGGTGTACTTATGATAGACGAGTTCTAGTTGAAAACGCTGAACGTTTTTAAACACTAGAATGCAACTATAACGTCAAAAGATGTTTTATCAAGAAAATCCTGGAATCCCATAATAAAAGAAATCTTGATGACTTTTTTTTTTAACATTTAAGAGGATTTGGTATAACTGCCATGCATTTCCATAAGTCTAATAAAAATGGCTCACACACATGGCCCAATGCACCTAAAAAATCATATTAAAATATGTTATATACCGCGATAAGCCACTTTATTAGCTCATTCTACCGTGTTTCCACACTCATTGTCCATTTCATCAGCTCCATTCTGGTTCAGTCCAATTAAAACATGACTTGGGAGGAGTTGGATCAGACCCAGACGTACCGCCTGGACTTTTGGTTCTGCAGCAGCGACAATCTCCAAACTTGTTCTCTAACAGATAAATATACTTTTTTCTGCAAACGATTTTCTGTAAACATTTCATTTCCACAGTATCATCATCGTCCAGTTGCCCTGTGTGTTCTACCTTCTGAAACCGCAAATGGTTGCAAATATTCGTGGAAAACAAAAAAAAAAAAAAACTGTTCATAAAACGCCGTTCGCTGAATTTGAACGCACCAGTGGCCTCAACGTTAGGACCACGACGCAGCGTTTAAAACGTGAGCGTTATTTGGAAAGTAAACAGGGTTGCTGTGAATAATAGTTCCTTGCTTCTCTGTTGAAACTACACTAATGATTCAAGAGAACCTGCATTTCGAAATAGATGCTCCCAACACTTCTGAGAATTTTGTTCTTGAGGCTGCCCAACGTGCTTTAGTTAAGTCTGCAGTGAGCGGTAACGTCAAAGCATTCTAGTCAGCACGAGAAACACACGTCGATTATAATGTCACAAACTAATCGACTATTAACTTAAATGGCAACTAATTTTCGATTTTAGCTGACCAAGTCAAATAACCGTTGCACCCCTACTTAGTACCTTAAAAATAATGCCACTGTGGCAAATGGGCAGTGTGCAAAATGTTAAGCTTGGATCTCAATCAGTTTCTAACACACAGGCTTTAAAAAGCATGTATGAGATTAATTTGGGATTAAAAGGTCCATCTCATTTTTTTTTCATTTTTGTTTATTTTTCCCTCTTGTCCACTTAATATCACTTGTGAGGGCTCACCTACCAAAACTTCGTCTTTATAAATGTCTTAATTAATTTCTAAATAACTATTTTCAAACAGAAGCTCTGTACTGTGTTTCATTCAAAAAGCAGTCCAGGCTGAAATTTATAACTTTAGCAGGAATGGGTGGAGCTAAACTGCTGAAGTCAGAATGGGTGGATATATGTTAATGATTAAGTTTTTCATGACATGACAAACAAATTCAAAAGGAGCCATTTGTTGTAGCTTAGTTTGCACATGTGGACACATGGTATGGACTGGTGAGTGATTTGCTTTGATGATGTGAAAACATACTTCATACTACTTAACCTTCATTAATTAAATTCCATTTTGTAAAATACAGGCCCTTTAAAACAAACGGTATAGAGCAGGGGTGTTTAATTAAAATTCAATAAGGTCCAGTTAGAGAAAATCTCCTCAAGCAAAGGTCCAGAACTTCATGTCTAACTTGCATTATGATTCAGAGGCATATACTGTTTACTGAAGTAGCCTAGCAGGTATATCAACATCTTATACGGTCAACAACTGCATGTTAAATCACATAAAGTACAGTTCAGTGATATTTCAGCAACATTTATTATCCATTTTCTCTTTTTAGAGAACATGTAAAATAACTTCCCTCTGACTCACTTTCTTCTCCGACTGCTGTTTCTTCCTCATTCCTCCTGTGTGTGCGTCACTCACTTGAGTCATCATAATGCACAGATCTGATTGGCTGAGTAGCGTCATGTGTGATATTTACGGCATGTGATCGGTCTGTGAGTCTCCCGGAATGTTAAAGCTACCACAAAGGCTAGAAAAGTTAAGATTAAAATAGGCCCACCCAGTCGAAATTAATTAATTCTCCCTAGTTTATCAGTTACAGGTCCAGGTCTGCATAGGACAGCTTCAGGGTCCAGACTCAGACTGCGGTCTGTCTATTAGTGACCTCTGGTATAGAGGTCAAAACACAAACTATTAAAGCTAGATGCTTAAAATGACCAAGAATTATACCAAAACTGAAGTTAGTGATGCATGCATGTTACTTTACAGGGGTCAGTTGATGGGCCTTTGATGATTTTAGACAGACTTCTAGATGACCAGAGTTCTACACAAGAGTTTTACTGTCTACCAACAGGGGGCACACTGTACAAGACCTTCTTGCCAAAGACAATACTCAGTGTGTGCCAAGGTCACATGACTGACTGCATTCAGAGCCTCTGTCTGACATTCAGCACTGAACTGCAAACAGCGTCTGGCCATGGCTTCCAATTTCACTGAACTCTATACCACCGCTATGACTGATCTGAGGTCAGTTATGCAATTACCTTTAGAGAACAATGCAAGGGTCACGCTATTTATCAGAACTGAAGAAGTCACAAGCATAAAACTACACAACTGGAAAAGAAGTATGAGCTTTCACTTAACAGCTCAAATAATATGAAGCTGAAAACAACACAAACACGTAATACCTTTACTAGGACTGTAGTTGTGGCACATGACCACTGCAAAGTGAGTGGGAGGCTAAACAGGTTAAAAACAGCTCAACGCAAACTGAGTGTCACCAAATATTAAATATCAGCTGCTCAGATTAGGCTTACGCAAGCTTGTTTTATGCTAGTGTTTTTCTTTTTTTTACCAGCAAGGTTTCTGAGGTGCTTGTGTTTTTACACCTGTCTAGCTGTGAGTGATAAGTATTTTGTACACCTGAGTAACAGGCATGTTTTGTACATGTTTCTAGTGACTAGGCTGCAGCAAACGACAATGCCAGGTGACCTCTGCTCTAAAATCTGTTTTTTTTTTTTGCTCTTATTTGAAGAAAAAAAAAAAAAAGAAAAGTTTTTAAAAATCGCAATTTTTCACAAAAAAACTTTCTACAGGGAACAAGCCTAAATAAGTATTTTTTTTCTGCAAATTTTAGGACTATTTCTATAGAGTTTAATATAATGAACAGTTAAAAAAAACTGCCATAATCTTTGCACAGGTCACATTTTATGTTGTATTTTTCCCAACATGTTCCATTCAATGAATGAACAGTACAGTAATTGTGCTTTAAAATGTGCATACCATTTATGGGCAATGTTAAAAAAAATAATTAACATGATATTTTTTATATAGTATATGTAGTTGAAAATTGGGATTATTAATAACACTGCAAACCCCATCTCCCCATTGTCCAGAAAAAAACGTGATCCGCAGCAGCTTTGACTTACCTTTCACTTTTTGTCTCTATGCCATTTTACAATATTAACGGTTTAATTAAAATTTTGAATAAAACTCACATATTAAATAATATGATACCGAGCAGCCCAACATCTTTTGGCAGCTACTTCTGTCATTATAATACATGTTACCGGGACACAATCTGTACAGAAAATACTGCACACTGGCCATAGGTGAGGGTCAGAAGAACTTTCTCTTCAGGTTAGAGTTAAGTTAGCAGCTGTACTCTAACGTTCAGTCATTTCAGCAAATTTTTTTCCTGCAGTGAGTCACTTTCAGGCGACACTGCTTCACGTTTTAATAACAACTATTTAACACCCAAAGAAAATTTGTAGTTTATTTTGGTGAACAGTAAAACAAAACAATACATGTCAATCAATACTTAGATAAACCTAGGTCAATAGTGCTTTCTAACAATAGCCCTGCAGGCTAAATATTAAATTATATCTGAATTTCTAAAATGTGGCATTTTGTTTTTTGGCAGCTTTTTGGTCACATCTGTCATTTCACTTTAAATAGAGCAGCAGTTGCACTCTGACCACTATACTGCCCACTACTAGACTGTTAGAGTTTCCTAGTTAGTTTCCTTCTTAAGAAATTATTGCTCAATTAAACAATAATCTAAATAACAGCAGGATTAATTACAGAGTTAATCGCTAGTCACAGGTCTAACGCACCAACACAACAGGACACTAAAAGTAGCACACATTCCATAACTGGCTGGTTAAAACAAGCCTCCCTGTGTGAGGCTGCAATTCGGGAACATTCTGGACCGATGGAGAGGGCAGATGGCCTGTACCTTCCTGTGTTGAGTCATTTTAGGAGGGAGAGAGAGAGAAATGCTTTGTACTTCTGAGACTTAATATTGCAGGATTATACTGCGGCTCCCCTGGCAGGTGGCCTGTGTGTCTGTCAGCAGAGAGAAAAAATGCGTGTGTGTTTGAGTGATTAAGATACTGAAAGCATGTTTTTGATATGCGTAACTACGTGTGTGAAAATTCAAAGTGTATGTCACCAGGATGTTGAATGTATGCAGTTATGTGACGGAGAAATGAGAGTACTTGAAGAACGTTCGTCTGGATGCTACTGACGCCAAAACATTCAACACACAGCTGCCAACAGAAAGCCAAGATACCCCCCACAGACCTTCAATAAAGACCCAAAGCAGCCCTCGGCGACATCCAGACCCACTCTGCACACTCGTACATGCTCCTTTGAAAGGGCTTTTATTAAAAATCTGCCCATCTTCCCCAATTTTCCAACAACAGAAACACTCACTATGCCGCGGATAACCCTCAACCAGACAGGCTTTTAAGTCTCTGGCATGCAGACTTAAACAAATCTTTTTACATTTTATTTATTGGCTTGTGGCTCATTGAAATAACCTGAGAAGTTCTGTAGTTTGTGTAATCTAAACTCTAATTTCTGTTCATATTACGTGTAAGTTGAAGATGAGAATGTTTTATTACGATTTAAATTTAAGTTGTTGCTGTGTAAAACCTTGTGAAGAAAGAAAAAACATTATTTTCCTCAGATCATGTTCATCAATACAGAATCAAATGCAAATTAATTATATAACTACATATACAGGGTGGCTCAAGAACATTCACCCAATTTCAAAGCGCCATATTTTAGAGCCGTGAGGCGCATAGGAACCAATCACAATCCAATTGTAATAGGGGGTCATAGAGCTTCTGACTCTCAGTCTGGCAGTGAACCTCCAACAGCTCAGAGCGTTCGTTGCTGGGACCAACAGTTCCAAGAAAAAGGTCACCAGGATCACCAGATCTCATGCCGTGGGACTTTTTTTTTTTTTTTTTTTTGAGGGGGCACATTAAGGATTCTGTTTAAGTGCCACTCACAACACTGGGTGATCTCCGAAAACGTACTGAAAGAGCAGTTAGTACAGCGACACCTGACATGCTCAATCGAGTGTGGGATGAATTTGACTATAGCATTGATGTCTGTACAGCTAGAAGAGGTTCATACTGAGCAGTTCTAAAATTACATAAGAAAATGTACAGTATATTGTTCAATAATGATTTACAAGTGGTAATTTTTTTTTTTTTTAAATCACTCAAATAATTTTGAATCACCTTGTATTGTTGCTGTGTTACTAAACTTTAGATCTCCAAAAAGTAAAAACAAACATTCTTAACTTTTAATGGAAGTTAATGGAGAAATTATTTCTATTAGTCCACTCATCATGAAATTCTGAGTGTTCAAAGGCAACTGCTATTTTTAAATAAGATCAAAAAATAAACAATGACAAAAGTGGAGATATGAGGTTTTGTCATGACAGCTATGGTATAATCACATAATTATGTAATTACTAGGGCTTTCAACCATGTAGTCCAGGCTAAGACCCATCTGTTCCCACACTGCAGGCTGCTACGATAGAATCTATAGCTCATTCGATTAACCTGTTATTCTCCAGGACATATTTTGGTTTTTCCCATCTGAATTCACATGACCAAACTGTAAGGCAAATTATTCAGTAACTAAATGAAATAAATGCACATTTTGATTTTATTTATTTAAAAATAAGTGAAAATGTGTGATCACACACATATTGCTATATGCTTACAATTTACTAAAATTTTTACAGAGTAGATCACTTAAGAAAGGTCATCTGTTTATAGTGGATAGCCCAGATCTGTGGAAAAATGGGTCAACTTTCTCCTCTCCAAGGAGTTTAACAGGCTACGTACAGTTTTTAGATGGCTAGTGAAAGTTTCAGCACCTTTGACAGACCACTCTGGACAGTGCTTGTAGGAGACTCCTAGCGCGCACTCTCTTACACTCACATAACACACACCTTTAGTGAATACATCAATGCAGGCTGGAAGCATGAGCCTTGTAAACTGAAAGAAAGAGAACTTTCAGTCAGCCATCAGTGTGGACAGTGCTTATAGGAGACCTATGGATAAGTCAATGAGCAGCAAACTAACAAAAGCAATAGCAAAGAGGAAAGCTGCAGTTTCTCTCATAAGCCTACACTAAAACAAGAATATAGAAGAGGCATCAACTACAGCCAACAATTGTGGTGGAGCTGGAACCACTGACTGCGTATACTGTATGCCAAACTTGGAACACCCCTTGTGCTTGTGTGATTTCTAATAATAGTACCAACAAAAAATGGACACTGGATAGTATTACAGACGCTGTTCAGCCTGAATTTGATCTATTTTGATGAATAGTAACATGGAAAATGCTGTCAGAAACCACATATGCAAGCCTTTTTGAGGTCACTTAAGCTTGTTTGCAGTTTGAATGATACTATTAGCTACAACCTTTGTGGCTCCAGTGCAAAACTAAAGATGGCTGACCTACTACTTTTTTGATTTTGGGCTCAATTATTCCTTGAAGTTGCAGAACAAGTTTAGAGCTAATGTCACGTAAATTTCACTTACACTAATAAGTGATGCAATTATGTAAGGATGTATGATGTAGTATGAAAAACTCCAGCGCAATCCCACTCGACACCCCTCACTTCCAAATGGCTATTTCAAGCAGAGCACGTCCACTAAAATTTAGCGTGTTTTTTTTTCTCCTGACTCAGAAACACTACTTCTATCAAATTCCAACCAAATTCTAACTGAAATGTACACCGTTTGGCTTTAAATGGTTGTGATCAGGCGATTATGAAATAGCTGTGAAAGGCCTAAGCAGCACAGACTGCACTCAGTTTCTTTCTTACACTCACGTAACACACACCCTCGGTGAACACGTCGTGCTGGCTGCAGGCATGAGCCTTGTAAACTGAAATAAAGAGAGTATTTAGTCAGGCATCAGCGCCCCCCTGGTCCTCCCCCTCTCTGTCTGCACCACCTCCCTCCACGAATCTGCCATAGGTGGCTATGTGAAGCCATTTTCCAACTAAGTGATTCAAACATGTAAGTAAACCTTAAGTGTGGAAAAAAAACACGACACTCGCTTTCTCGCTCACACTCGCTCTAACGGCTCACTATTTTCCACCCCTCTGGACCCCAGTGGAAATTTACCATGGGCCACTGGGGAGCTTTAGCAGACCGATGTTTCTTTCCACGGCTGAGTGTGATCTGCCCTCACACACACGCACACCTGCAGCCAGGTTAACGGACGCTATATATCAGCTAATTGCTGGGGAGGTGGTGAGATAGAAAAATAAGGATAGGCAATACGGAGATAGACATACATCATTCAGTGATCCAGTTTATTCAATATTCAACATGTCATATCAGTGTATGCCTCAAAATACTTCCACTGCGTTTTAGTCAAACAAGCTGCTGAGTTCCTTTCAGAACTCTAGCTTCACAAACTCCCAAGATGGCTGAGGATAATTACTGTATTTCCAGCACTTGTTAGCTTTCAACTCCACAGATGTTTTTAGTTTTTCATGTTTAGCTCACAACAGATGCGTCCTGGGTCGTACAGAACTTCTGATGTGCTGTAACAAACTTAAAGCGCAGCAGTGAGTGATGTTTGTTTACTTGATGTTTGTTAATGACACCTTTAGAGGGCAGTGGTGAGTAATGTTTGTTAGTGACACTTTAAGGCTCATTTACACTCCCTTTACATACAGAAAAGAAAACATCTGTTTCAAACGATAGAACCGCCACAGCCCATATACTTTCATGCGTCCTTTACGTTGGTATGGATGTTAAGCAGTACGTCCACAAGAGGGCAGTCCAGAGTAAAACATTTAGGATGACTATAGACATGGCGATGGTGGAGGAGGTTGTAATAATGTATTAACTATAGGGACATGAAAGAGGCCCGAGTGAAGACTGTGATGGTCTAACAGGCCATGAAATACTTTGTGACCTGGATGGAGAATTGTTTACACTTGTATTACAAATGAGAGAAACTGGCATTGTGTCTTGTGTGAATTATTGGCTACACTGCCTCTACGGCTTCCGGTGGTACCGCTCCATTTCGGCCGTATACATAAAATTTCAGAGAGCGTGCACAAATACAGATGAAATGAAGGCAGAGTACAGACAGAAGGCTCCTTAACCATATCCATATTTAACGCTGAGCATTAATGAGCCTTTAGAGGGCAGAGGTGAGTAATGTTTATTGTCTGAGCCGTGTCTGTGGTAAGCTGGGAGCTACTAAGTAGTGATGGATTTGTTTCTCTTTGACGGAACATGCCAATTTCTCTCACTCTCACACATTCTGTTCTTTCTGGCTATGTGTATAACAATGCCTCGCTAAAGGTCCTGCTAACTGCCACTGACAAAAAGAAAACTCACTAAATGAGAACTCATTAAAATTCCAAATTAGTCAGTAAACACCAACAACTTGGAAAGATTATGACCTTGCTGTTACAACACAAAAGCACAGTGGTTACATACGGTGTAAACTTTAGTATTTTGGGTTATGATAGCAGGGAGACTGCCACACCCTATTCTGCCTCCAGAGGTTCTGCAGAAGTGCTAATGGTGGAAAAAATAAACGTAGGATCTCACGAGTTGTTTACTCTCAAGCACTGCATGCATAAGAACTACATGGCCTAAAGCCGTACTAAACTAATTCTCCATAAGAACAAGGCTTTGTTTAACAACTGGATCAGCAGATTGTTAACAGGTTAGTCCTGAAATTTTAGCTAGTGGAAATCAGCATTAATGGAGCTGAGAAGTAATGACTTTTACTAACATTCATAAAACACTGCAGTGAAACAAGGCTGGATGTTCATGATTTTATGACCTGAACTTGGATCATCACAGCTTTAGAGTAGCATAGATGTTTTGGTAATAACACCAACATTAAAAGCATCTTGTTCACCCAACTGTGAATATTTATAGGTACACAGTATTTTGAGTATTTTGGTATTTCATCAATGACCACTGAAAGCTTTCTGCTTTTCCAATACCTTGGTTAAGTAACACAAGTAAGACTAGTACAGAATCTGTTTCAACAATGCAAGACTATCAGTGTTATCAAAAGCAAGCTCTCTGTTGTTGTGACATAATGCCACAAGATACAGGAAAAATCAAACAATTGGTAGACAAGAACATGCAAAACAGAGGGCTAAGGGCTGAGTGGTAGGGGTGAGGGGTGAAATGGGATTGGGCCTTAGTCTTGTGCTTACAGGCTCTCTAAAACTGGTCTTAATCTCCATTTACGATGATTCACGCTTAATTGTTCAGTGCTCTAGAACCAATGGGTCAGATCTGTGACACAGTCCTAATCAGCCTGCAAAAGTATTTTAATTTTCTGTTCTTAGTAGCCTGTTTCACCCTGAGAGCAACTACAGTCCCCAGCATGCACTGCTATTCGCTGGCCGTCATGACTGTTTACCTCTGAACGAGCCACGTGAGCATTGTTCTTTTGCACACATGGGTCGGTTTATGGTTTAGGAGCTGATCTGTTCAGACTGATGTCGCAGCCAAACAAAAAAAATTGGGTTTGGTGAGAAAATCAGATTTGGGCCACTTTTACCTGCTGTGTGAACCGAGCCATAGAATGTGTTCCCTGTTGTCTAGTTAAAGCAAATAGACTGTTTTTTTTTTTGTTTGTTTGTTTTTAATGATTTATTTTTATTTAGAATTATTTCTGAAGACAGAATCAATGCCTATTTTGCTCTTGCAGTTTTGATAGATTTTGCATAAACAGTGGCCCGTTTGGGTGGCAAATTGTTAATAAATTCAATGAAAACACAGCTGACCCACAGATTTGCTGAGATTTTTTTAATACGACCCTTTTAGTGGTCGAGCTTGACACCCCTGCTCTAGAAGATACGTGTGATTTGCTCAGAAAAGTGTACAGCAATGTAATTTATCGTGACAATATAACAGTCTAACTGCCCACCTTTAATGAGGGAAACAAAAACTGCAGGTGAAAAGCAAAAGAAAAAGAGTGAGACAGCATGTGCTGGTTGCTGTGTAACAGTGGGTGTTAGTTGGCATGTGTCTCTATGTGCAAACAGCAGGCAATGATAACGTTCTCTCTCGCCATCTCTCTGTTTTCTGTGACTCAGCATGGAGCATGCAGGAGCGATGACCCTCTGTCTGCTGCGGTCTAACAATGCATCCGTCCATCATACTGTGCTGGAGGCAGTCCTGATAAGCTGCACTGGAACACTTAGAGAACAGGCCCTGAATGATATGAGGGTTTTGTCATCAATAACTTTTAAAATAATGAATCCTTTTAAGGAGCTTAAAGTTCTAGTAACTGATAATATCAACCAATATTAGTTTACAGCCAAATATTAAACAGATTACAATAGTTTTAGCAAAACGGTGCTTTACTGACTGACGAAATGATCAGTTGTCAACTGTGAATTAACAAATATGATTCGGTTCTAATTGTCAAATTTTTTCAAGGGTAATTCCACAGATTTTTCAAAATTTCTCTCCAATTCAAACACTGACTACGTTTCCATGCAAAGATTTCTGCCAATCCGAATAATACATTCCGATTACATGTCGAACAGTATAAACTTTCACTATCACGCTACGCACACGCAGAACCAACTTAGCAGAAACGTTTCAATAGGGAATGTAATCGGATACAGACGTTTAGACGGAAATTATTCTTCTATTTAACGGATTATTTACAGGATAACCCATCTCGGTCAATCACATAGAACCAGTATTCCGAATGGCCTCAATCAGACTAGTGTATTCTGACTGAAGTGGATACATGGACGTATCCTATTTAGAATGAGCTATTAGTCGGATTATTAATGGATTATTAGACTGCATGTAAACATGGCTATTGAGATGTAAACAAAAAGTCATTCAGGGTGGCTTGATGTGAATTGATGCATTGCAGAGAAACTCACTGACTGGTTTATTTACACTGCTGGTGACAGTAACCAGGGGTCACAATGCCTACAAAGCAAATACAGCCATTTACTGTCCAAAGTGACCTGTGAACCTACAGGTCTTTCAAGGGTTTATATGTAAGGTTGAACATGCAAAAATAGGCAGGTATATCAGTGAGAAAGGTTTCTTTGGGGTCTATTTTGCCTTTTAATACCATACATGTATCTCAACCATTAAGAAGGGAAGTTTAAGGTTGAAGTCGTATCTCAAAACCACTGACAACTCGCGATTTTTACTCTTAGAGGCATTAAATACTTCAGATTTCTGGTTCCCATCACCACCATTGGGAACAATGTATTTTTAAAAAAACAAGACATAGACCAAAGTCTTCTTAAATCTATCATAAAACAATGTCTCAGAAATCATGCAGTGTATTCATTACAGTGAGGCAGATTTTAGAGAGCTTTAAACGCTATCAAGAGTCTTCAAATACTAGCACCAACTCCCATCACCACCATTGTGAACAATTCTAACTTGGTAAATTTCTCTAGAATGGCACGTCAGATTAAACTCTACAGAATTTCAGATTATTTCAGATTAAATCTAAAGAAACTGCAGAAAACTAGTAGAATTTCCCTCTAAACGTCATATTTTCATGGGTTCACAAAGTTTTTTGTGTTATATCACGTCATCCTGAAGCTAAAGGTTAGATTTAGGCCCAATCCCATTTCACCCCTCGCCCCTACCACTCAGCCCTTAGCCTTCGGTTTTGCACGTTCACGTCTAGAGGTAGGGATTCTTGTTGAGACATGAGGGTTGGGGCTACATGACCCTCCAAACTGAGGTTTTTCAGAGACACTCCAAATGGAGCGTTATGAGAAAAAAACGGGCAGGATGGAGCACAAGAGACGAAAGAAACCCACAAATGTTAGAATTTACTCCATTAAAAAATTACGATAACCATCATATTATCTGTTTGTCATTTCAGTGTATTATGGTTGTTTTCTACAAAGCAAGCAAAAAATCACTAATAGCATACTAATGTTTCGTTAGCTAGCTAGCTAACGTTCCCGTTCCACCTTAAATAGTCCAGCAGTTTTGACGCCTGAAGCTCCAGAATGTAACTGCTGCACCATTTAAGGTGGAACGGGAAAATTGGAACAAGAAGCTGGTGAATGTCTGACTTCAGCTTCACATCTCTGAAGAATTAGAGGTGGGTGATAATAAATAATTGCCTCCTCTTTGAAAGCAGTGAGGAGCTGAACTTTACCCTCCTCTACTATTGCTGCAGATGGGCAGGGTCGTCTACAGAGCTTTTAACCACCACCTCTTGTAACACAGTTCCAAGGGGTTAGGGTGACACTCGAAAAGAAGGGGGAGGGGTTCAAAGAAGAAATGGGATTGGGCCTTAGATGCAGTTTACATGTCCTTGGTACTTTAACCACACTGGTGTTTTACGTTCAGTCCCTACTGCTGTTAAAAACACATCTGTTTATTTCTAGCCTAGTATCTTCTCTAAAGGCTGGTATAAGAGCACAAACCTCTTAAATACCTGAAAAATTCATAATCACATGTATTCACTTCAATATAATATCAGATAAACCACTTATGGTCTTTACCATCACTTCTTTATGGGCAAGATTTTTGCCAATACCGCTAAATCATGGAACCGTAAAGGATTTTAGGTCCTATAAGAGACAACACTGTTTGCTGTCTCATTCACGCAGAAAGGGATTCCTAATACAGGCTGATTTAATAACCGTGTGGTGAATAATACTTGTGGTCAAACCTGTTTACCGTAGTTCTAGGAAAGGCTACCTGTCACGCAGTGGTTCCACGCCAGGACAGCACCTCAGAGCTGTTTGCCGAAAACACCCAAAACACACAGCAGTCAGTCTGACCCTGTGTTAGAGCGTGTGTATGTGTACACACAGATCATGGAGGTGTTCTGAGAACTGTTGTTCAAACTGGTCTGTAGAGGTGTGTGTGGTGAAGACAGGAAATGGTGGTCTGCACCTTGACTCTGGCTTAAGGGAGGGGTGTTTGTGTGTATGTATGTGTGTTTATGTGTGTATCACCCTGATACACTTGACTGGTTTGTAGTTAGGTTAGCAGGTCTATGTTCACAGGTCGATGCACAAATACTGATCATATGAGAGAGGAAAGAAAAAAAAACTATTACCATCTAATTCCTCAATATGCTGTTTTGTCTCCAATGGAAATTATCCAATTAAAATTAGCTGAAAATGCCATATTTCAGTTTGTTCTCTGTAGAGGATATACGTAAACTGAGCAGGTGTTCAAACTCGCATACGACTGTATTTTTGTTTAAGAATTTAAAATGCCAATTTGACCCACAGCTGTTGTTTATGATGTGATTTTGGCTAATAATAAGGCCTGGGAATACGCTAGAGAGTTTCCTGTGTTTATTTAGCCAAAAAAATTGTTAAATTTACATGAAAAAAGGCCAGTAAAAATGTAGCAGTGACCATGAGCACTTACAGTGCTATAATCCTGTAAAGAACATACACTCCTTCAACATTGTTTCACTTGTAAAACAATAAATAAATAAATAAAGAAAGAAATAAATGAGCTGCAATATTACTACACCTGCCATAACCAAGAGACGGTTTCTGGGTATTGCACTGCCTTCTGTTAAATGGAAATTCCAGCTGATTTCTAATTTCCTCCCTATTCAATCAATAAAAATGAATCCATCGATTTCTCAACGTTTCCTCATAATTAAATGGTAAAGATGTAAAGAAAGTCGTTCAGAGTGGTTTGATGTGAAACGGTCTGTACTTACAGAGTCAGAATTGTTCACAGCGATGATGACAGGAACCAAACATCTGAAGCACTTAAATAATATTATGAATATGCCTCCAGCTGCCTAAGACATTGCTTTATAATAGCTTTAACATAAGCTTAAGGCCTAAAAGCTTAAGGCATTTTTTATTAAAAGTTTTACTACTATTTTAACATCACATATAAAAACCTGACTGGTCATTTTGGACAGTAAAAATGTCTATATTTGCATTGTAGACACTGAAACCCCTGTTCCTATCACCACTAGTGTAAATGCAGCAAAGTCAGTAACTTTATCTACAATGAACCACTGTGAACGACTCTGTCATTGTGTCAATTCAAGGGCTGTGTCCTTCAGAGGCTGCATTTGAAGGCCGATTGTGTCACAGTGGTGCACAACTAGGCTGTCCCATTTCAACGGCTCATTCATATGCGGCAAAGAAATGTATCCTTCTTTTCCATGGCAACGAAGGATCCAATGGGTGAAACCTTTACCAGGTTCGTTGTGTGCCAGCAAGGATTCAAGAGCATGGCGGCATCAACAGAGGAGCGAACGATGGCTGAAGAGACACTTTTAAATATAAGTATTGGGTTTAAACTGAGGCGAATGGTTAACGATACACATCTAAAAAATAAGAAAAAAATCTCATGAGTAACTGGAGGTGAAGCATCTCCAGCTCCAATAAATGAAAAAATAAACAACTAAAATCAAAGTTTCGGACTTCAACTCCTTGAGACCACCGGTGTTTCCAAAACGCACTTCGTCCTCTTCATAACTTTCATAAACTACATTCAAAAGGTGGGGGTCGTATGAGAGCTGTGGTGGTCAACTTTCCAGTCAAATAGACGGTGAAGTAATTTTAATCCCTTATAATAAAAGAAGCTGAAATTTTGAATTTTGAACTTTCAACCTATTTTTCCACAAATCTGGGCTATAAACTATAAACAGATGGCGTCTCTTCAGTGATCTGCTCTGTAAAAATGATTTTTGTAAAATAATACAAAGAGCATCTAAGATTTTTTGCCTTAAATTGTAAGTGTATAGCAATCATAAAACACATTTTCTGTTAATCTGAAGGGGAGCTTTTCCAAAAAAATAAAGAAATAAAAATTTGCATTTATTTCATGCACTGAATAATTTGCCTTCTGACTTGGTCGTGTAAATTCAGGTGGACAAATCAAAATAAACCCTGGAGGATAAGAGGTTAAAGAACTTTAAAATAACTTGAAAGTTAAAACAGAAAATTCATCGTAGGGCAGACCATGTCATTTTGGTTCAGCCTTCGTGGGTCTACACAGCATTCATAGACCTTCATAGACCATGTCCTCCCCTGTATTACTTCTCAATGATTGCTCTACGCAGAAATTGTGAAACATTTAATACCAGGTCTTGTGTAGGTAAACTTCTGTGTCAGTCTTAACTAGTTTCCATTTACGCATGTATATGAAGGGCAGGTGTGTAAGGGGCTCGTGTATTTATCTGTGGTACCTGGATCTGTTTGAGCACTTTGGGGATGGGTTTGCAGTTGAGCTTCTGGCAGGCTTGTCTGTAGGCATTCAGGATCTCCTCCACTGTCACATTCTGGGCTGCAGAGACACAAGGATAAAGGGCACAAAGTCAGGGGTCATATTGACACATACATAACATTCATACATATTGCTCTATGGGCTCCCTGTTCTTCAGTTGACACATCAGTCGGACAGCGATCAGAACCAACAGCATTAACCTGGTACACTTTCAGATGCATATCTAAAATGATTCTGAAGTGTCTGCTGGTTCAGAAGCTGCTCTGAGCCTGGATTTAACACACTTTTCCCAAGACGGCACTCATGTGTGTGTGTGTGTGTGTGTCTGGGCTGCACAATATGCTTGTGCTTATTGTGCTTATTCTATCAGAATTGACTAAGACTGCAACATGTAAATGAGCCTGTGCGTGTTTTGGTGAATCAAGGGATTCATGTGACTCAACAGACACAAATCATGTTGGTCTAATTAATGAGTACCACTTTACTGAAGGACTGGGGTAAGACTACACAACACCTACATTAGCTTTTCATTACAGCTAACAAACCTAAAGGGGGTCCAAAAGTCTGAGGTAAAGTCTGAGGTGAAAATGTTCTCTTTTGAGCAGGCTTCCGGTTAAGATGGCAGCGTCATAAGTTTGGAAGCAACTGCTCCGTGGAAATTTTTTTGCTCAATATATGGATTTTTCCACTCTTTTCTTTGTTGCACTTGTCCCATGTGCTAAATGGTAACATACTCTATTAAAGCTAAGTATAAAGTCAGAGATTACACATGCCGAGAGTGAACACAAAGAGCAGGATGGCGGGAAAGTGGCGAGGACCTCGATGGGGCCATGCCAGTGTCAGCCATTAGTGCTCCAGAGCTATCGGACGACATCAGGCAGCTACTTAAGTCTGAAGTACCGGCGCTCAGGGGAGAGACTCATTAGGAATTAAGATCATCTATTTCGAGTCTAAAAGCTAGTTTATATACGCTGGAACAAAAGCTGGAGGATGACGGGAACTCTCTGACTGAGGTAGACTTGCATGTTTCTACCTTAGAGAACATGTGTTCTGCACTCAAGTTGTGCACGAAGAAATAACAGAGTCCTCAGAATTCCTGAGCGCCTAGAGGGTCCCTGACCAACATCATTCATGGAACCTCTCCTACTGAACGTTTTTGGATCTGACTCCTTCACCAAGCCGCTGGTCATAGATCATGCACATCGCTCCAGGGAGCGGATATTCCAGCTGGCATGAGAGAAGGGGCAACTGCAGTTTCAGGGTAATCGGATCCATATCTACCCGGACTTCAGTGCAGATGTGGCCAGACGGAGAGCTGCATTTGCGGCAATCAAACCCCAACTCCGCGAGGTTGCACCGAGTTGGGCTGCTCTTCCCTGCCCGTTTGAGAACCAACCATAAAGGGGTCAACCACGTCTTTGAATCGCCTCAACAGGTAACAGCGTTTCTACAGGGACTGAACGTCTCACCGGATGCAAGCGTACAGTGAGTGCGGATATGGACGCACCACAATCTGTGGAGGTATGCCGCTTTAGTGTTTAAACATACTGACTAGAATTCCAAACACACACATACCATGGTTACTCTGTCTAATCTATGCTCTCATTGATTTACAATTTATCATCGTGGTAAGAATTGTCAGAGAATTTCGTTAGCTATGTAAATAGTTCTACCATACAAGTTTCTTAACCAGCATTTTGTGTAAGGCCAGTGTACTCTGTGGCAGGGAGCCATGTGTATATGTAAGCCCGTTTGTATATGTAGATACATGTACAGCTTTGTATATGTGTGTATGTAAGTGTATATGTATATATATGTATAATTTTTCAGCGCAGATTTCATTATCTGGGCATAACAGTGGCAAGCTAACTTTGTCCCCCTCTATGACCGTACCAGGAAAGATTTTATTAGATGGTCCACACTGCATCTCTCTTTAGTAGGGCGAGTTAATTTAGTTAAAATGACAATTCCACCCTGATTTCTACACTTACTTTCCAATATCCCTGTTTTTATCAGAAAAAGGTTTCTTTAACAATGTAGATGAATTGGTTACTGCATTTCTGTGGGGGAATAAAGGCAACAGGGTGGAATGGCACTACCAAATTTCTTATTTTACTACTGGGCATGAAATTTTAAAAAGTCCCCAGAAGACTCCCCTTCTATTCCAATATGGGTGCAAGCAGAGAGGTCTTGCAGCCAATTTTCTTTGAGCTCTCTGGTATGCTCTTCTCTTCCCACCTCTGGAGATACCTCTTAATCCTGTAGTCACCCATACCTTAAAAATGTGGTCCCAATTCTGGACACACTTTGGGTTACAACTAGTTTCAGTTTTGAGTCCTATTGTGTCAAACTACTTGTTCCTACCTTCCTATTCCGACTTGACATGTGTTTGCATGTGGTACAAGAACGGAATTAGAAGCTCGTTCCAATCTTTCACCGAAAATTCCCAAAGATTTAAGCTACAGAGAAGCCAATTTTTCAGGCATCTTCAGATAAGGAGCTTTACTTAAAAAGCATTTAGCTCCTTCCGTAGTTTACCTCCATTGTTAACAGTAGACATGTTGTTGAGTTTAAATCCAAATGAATTAATCTTCTATGGGTAATGTTATATATATATATATATATAAAACATTATTTTAACACTATAAATCCTCAGATGCTAGAGCATCTTAGGGCTGCCTGGTAGCAGGACTTAACTATAGATTTTTCTGATGTTGAATGGGAGGGCATTCTTCACTATGTGCACTCATCATCCCCTTGTGCAAGGCACGGGTTGATACAATTTAAAATACTCCACAGGCTCCATTTCACTAATTCCAAATTGGCTGAAATATTCCCTAATACCAGCTCGGTGTGCGATAGATGTAAGCAAACACCAGCCACCTTAGCCCATTTGTTTTGGTCATGCCCTAGACTGGAGGAATTTTTATGGAGGACCTTTAATGAAATCTACGGTGTCGAAACTAAGACACATTCTCTACTGGCTCTATTTGGTACATGACCTGAAGGACCATCTCTAACTAAAGACAAGTGTCATGTTATCGCCTTCTCCACCCTTCTAGCAAAACGCCCAATTCTTTTGGAAGGGGTCTAACCCCCCAATTTATAGGTAAGTAGATGTGTGTGTGTGTGTGTGTGTGTGTGTGTGTGTGTGTGTGTGTGTGTGTGTGTGTTTGTTATTTATTTATTTATTTAGTTAGTGTGCATGTTCTGCCAATTTTATTTTGTATTCACCAAGGTATTTTATCCATCTCCTATTTCTATTTGTACTTGGGTTTATTATCACTGTTTTATTATATTGCTTTGAGTGGAGCAGAGAAACAAGGATGGGTCTTTAGGGAAAAGGGTTTGGGGAAACCAAACAAAGTGTTGTCTTATTTTAGTTTATACTGTACTATGTTGTCATTGTTGAACATTACAAAATAAAAAACAATGTTAAAAAAAAGAAAAAAAGTTTCTCTTTTGCATTCCTTCCTAATGTAAAAAAAGGTTTTTCATTATGAAAGATTTCATTAGCAGAATTCAGTGAAAAGCAAAGTCTTTGAATATTTACATGGATTTCGGAATTTCTTTCTCTACGTTCACATCACCAGGCTGAAGTGGTACAAATCTGAGTTTTTGCCCTAATGTGACTCAGATTTGATGTTTTCAGGGTTGTGTGGACACAAATCTTTTTAAATCCAACCTGAATCACTTCAGCTACTTTCACCTTACAAGCCTAGTTGTTCAAATCTAATCTTTTGCTCAAATCCGATCTCTTGGACACAATGGCTCAAGCTTGTTTAGGTAAATGATTTAAATCTGTCATTAATGTGAACGAACCGGCGTCCTGAAATGACCCTCATGAGCACATCCTACTTAGTAACGTCACATGAATGAATCACATGCATCATCAGCACAAACGAACAAGCAGAACGAGCTTCGCTGAGAAGATAATTAACTTTGATGAGCTCTCAGTTTCATTATTAGAGCGAGACGAAGGTGGAAAAAGGTGAGATGAGCTGCTTTTCCACCGTTTACAGGCTTCCGTTCAGCGCTGTTGCCATGGTAACGGTAAATGATGGTGCACGCATAGTGGAAAAAAACACCATGAATTCCGATCTGAGTGTCACATTAAGGTCACATGGTCACAAATCGGATATGTATACGATCTAGAACCACATATGAAAGTGGCTTTGAAAAGATCAGATGTGTGTGTCCACACAGCCCGGAAAACATCAGATGTGAGTCACATTAGGGCAAAAAATCTGATGTGCTACTTCAGCCTGGCAATGTGAAAGCAGCCTTTCATTTGTGGTCCTAGATATGATATCTGATATCTATCCCAGATGCGTATCTGATTCGTGGCCATGCGACCTTAATGTGAGGTTACTTATTTGTTTAGGTAAGTGCAATCGAGGCAGAGAGATTGGATTTGAGCCAAAAAAAAAAAAAAACAGATTTGAGCAAAGAGGCCTGTAATGTGAACATAGCCATAATATTTGGTACAGAACGTCCCCTGTCTGCTTTAATGACAGCCCTTAAGCTGAAACAGTGAAAGTTTGGGTACCCAGAGTTTGGGTAAAAGCCTCTAATCGGTAGATTAAATCCACCTGATAACGGAATAATGATAAATATTGACGTATTGCTCTTCCCTAGTACGGACTTTGTACACACACACACACACACACACACACACACACACACACACACACACACACACACACACACACACACACACAAAAATGAGCGCATTGAGGTCCATTCCTTCCAAGCACTAACTCTAGTCAGCTGACTCTACTGACCTCGCAGCAGGAACAAAAGAGACGATTGCATGAGAATGAACTCACACAGAAACAGACACAAACACAGGGGTCAAAGATTAAACACACTCCTTCGCTCTGCATTGCTCTGTGACTCTGTAACTACAAAGAAGACAACGCTACGAGAAACCAGAGAGGCCAGACGAACATTCGCGTTCTTTTCAAAGATCTGACCGAAGGAGGCCAAAATCTAAGACCAGCTCAAGGCATCTCGGTATTTTAACATCACATTGATGACCTTTAGAGAAATGAAACAGCCTAAACAGAGTCAGCTTGAAGGGCGATTTTCAAAGGAAACGTCTCCAAGCCTTTTCAGACAGTGTTCCCGTTCATAACTGATATTCTACTCAGAATTGGAACGCCACATTAATCCCTGTGAGCTATGTGAGTGTAGCCTACACACATCAAAACATCCTTTCACCAGGTTTAATGCACTGAATTGATGCAGTTTTATGTTGCATATGAACACATCACCGCTGTGGGAAGAAAACCTTGTATCTCCAATATGGTAACTTTACAGGAGAAGGAAAAAACATACTTTACTTTTAATGTAAGTCAATGGAACCAGACATTTTTCCAAGTCATTTTGGGCCGTTTCTTTTGGTCCATTCTTCTTGAAATTTACACACAATATAAAATACAACATGTACTTTCAAATTATGTCAAAAACTGAAAAATGACTTTGCTTCCTACAGCAAAGTACACAAACCATGTACCTGATTTAAAGTAGAGCTACCCAAGGTAAAATATTACTCCAGTAAAAGTAGAGGTTCCTACCTTTAGACCTCCACTTGAGTATTTCCCTTCAAATGTACTTAAGTATCGAAAGGAAAAGTACTAAAAGATTAATTATGACTCTGGTGTCCTGTTATCATTGTTATAACTCATTTTAGGTGAAAATTCTCCAGTGTCACTCTTGGTAAACCAATTTTTTTAATAGAATGCCATTTAGTCGCAGATTGTGCCAATTAGCACAAAAGACTGAATGTAAACAATTTATTTTTGTCAATATGCAAAGTTTCAGTTTAACATTTATTTGTAACTTAGTTACAAGTTTAGTAAGTAAGTAAGTAAGTAAGTAAGTGATACTTTTTTGATCCCACAAACGGGGAAATTCCACCTCCGCATTTAACCCATCCGTGAAGTGAAACACCACATACACACTAGTGAACACACACACACTAGGGGGCAGTGAGCACACACTTGCCCGGAGCGGTGGGCAGCCCTATCCACGGCGCCTGGGGAGCAGTTGGGGTTTAGGTGTCTTGCTCAAGGAAACCTCAGTCATGGACTGTCAGCCCTGGTGATCGAACCAGCAACCTTCCGGTCACAGGGCCAGTTCCCTAACCTCCAGCCCACGACTGCCCCTAAATTTTAAGTTTAAGTTGAATAAAAACTTGCTTTAAACACAGATTCACAAATGAGTTTCCTTTACTGTGTTGCATCAGTTGGACTCTGTTCATAAACAAAACTAGCTAAAACTAATTTACTATAAAATGAAAGTGTTTGTATAAATTCAGAAAAAAGACACATCAGTCACGACTGCATATGTGGACATATTTCTATATTGTGCTCTATTTACACAAAGTTAGGTTAGTTCATCATTTATGTTGAATAGACACTCTCAAAATGTTATGCTGCTGCACTGATGTTGAACTGTGTGCTTGCACTGGGTCGGTATGATCAACAGGTCAAAACAAGCTCAAAACAAAGAGACTGCTGTGCCCTGATTGGTGTTCTGGTTTTGCACTTCTTTCATTTTTCACATTACGTTTTTATACACAAATAAACCAAAAGGAACAACTGATTTCTTAAAATGTAGTGGAGTAAAAATTAAGATATTTGACTTGTAATTGACTTGAAATGTAGTGGAGTGAAAGTAAAAGTCACCTAAAAACTTCAGTAAAGTACAGACACATGAAAAAAACACTTAAGTACAGTAACAAATTACATTTACTTTGTTACTGTGCACCAATGTCTACAGCAGCAATATACTGACATACTGTTACAGCAGACAAAACGTGGCTGGTATCAACTAAACCAAGAGTTTCCTCTAGTTGCCACATGAGGAAGCCAGTTGTTTGCATGTCCTCCCACAATCTAAAAGGAAAACAAAAAGCGTCTCAGCAGTTTGAGATGCACTCTTTTTTTTTCAAGGTTTTAGCCAACAACCCCAATTCAAATGAAGTTGGGATGTTGTGTAAAACATAAAACAGAATACGATGATTGGCAAATCTATTTTCAACCTATATTCAATTGAATACACTACAAAGACAAGATATTTAATGTTCAAATGGATAAACTTTACTGTTTTTTGCAAATATTCACTCATTTTGAATCCGTTTGAACATTAAATATCTTGTCTTTGTAGTGTATTCAATAGAATATAGGTTGAAAAGGATTTGTAAATCATCGTATTCTGTTTTTATTTATGTTTTACACAACGTCCCAACTTCATTGGAATTGGGGTTGTAATAAAGCATAAAGGCAGATTTAAACTGGAGCGCCACACCTCGAGCACAGCCGTGCAGAGATGTTCTGAAGTCGATTCCGAATCCCGTCTCTTTACTAACCGTGGGCATTAGGCCTGGGTGATGTTTAAGCAATAAAACACTCGAGGTTGTGTACTAGCACGAAATAACATCACAGCTGTGATTTGGTTGCCGTAGAAAATCAGATGTGGCACAGCCGGCAGTTCGTTCTCCAGCTCCTTACACTAAATTCCCAAAGTTGATGTGCACTAACCAAAAAAAACCCCCCACACTGACATTTCAGCTAATTATAGCAGCCCATATTAAACCACAAAGCCAAGCAAAGCTGAGAAATATGATGGCCTGTACTGTGTTGTTGCCTTGTCTGTCTATTTGTTGTAGAATTGCTGTGAGGTCAAAACACACACACACACACACACACACACACACACGGACCTGCAGTGCTTGACCCGAGCCCAGGGCTGCTGTGCAGCACTGGATGTGTTAATGAAAATAAACCGTTTGGATACAGTCAATCCACAACTCCAGCCAGCCTTAATGAGCCTGACGCTGCAACCCAGCCTAGCCTAAATTAGTCTAGCCTAGCTAATCACACGGTCTAATCAGCTAAACAGCTATAAATATGGAGTAATAAACTGAAGATTATGCAAACGGCACAGCTTCAGCACATCAAGCTGTTGAACTTGTTCTACTCAGGAGAAGCAACAGCGTAATGAAAAATAGAATTTCCCAATAAAACTTGACAAAATGATAATCCATAATTCTCAATTACTGAGGCCCTGTCAGACTATGGATTCATCGGTTTTATTTTTATATAACCAAATTACATAATTATGTTAATTAACATTTAATTTATTTAAATAATTACAATTTAATTAAATTAATTATAATGCATTCTCTCGAGAGTCCAGAGTGTCAGGGCTCTATGACATAACGATTAATATTATTATTGAATTACTCATATTATTGAAAATATGTTGTAGCTGTGTCCCAACTGGGGGGAGGGGGGGCTGGATCCTTTGGAGGCACATCCTTTATATCAAAGCGTATCAAAAAAAAAAAAACGTTTTCTAATAACAATGAATGGGTTCACCAAGGAATACCAAGAAAAATAGGACAATCTGCTGTTTTCACAAGATCTTAAAATAATCGCATTGTTTTTTTTCCAAGTTTCATATTATGTCCGAAAAAATAACGTTTAGCTCAACATCTCCAGAAATAAAAAAAATAAGTAATTAATTACAGGAAAATCAGAGTAAATAAACCAGGAGACCCCATGACCTCTTAGGTCTTCCATACTCGATCTTAGCAGGTGTGATAAGGAAAAGATGACGCTGGTGACGGTCCATGAACCGTTTTTGCTGCAGCAGGCAAAACAATCCAATATTGCATTACCTGTAAAACCAACCACGCATGATAATGTTCCATTTTATTAGTTATGAGATCCAGAAGCAACGTCCAAATCTAAACAACACGTCGTCTGCTGGTGCTCTGGCATGTAATGTTTAAGCAATAGAACACCTGAGGTCTTGCGTTATCGCAAAATAACAACGGCTGTGATCTGGTCGCCGCAGATCATCACGACCGTGAGTGTTCTATTGGTTTTATACAACAGTTATTGTTTTGTTCCAGCCAGTCTGTAAAGCATATTACAGCCCATTTTGTTCGGCGAATGATATTGGGTTCATCTCTGGCTGATTCCAGGTTGTTTAGCTGTTCTTCTGTCACAGCTGCCGACTGAAAAGCTGCTCAGTGGTGATGACAGTTTGGGAATTTAGTGTAGTCTCATCTTCAGAGTCTGACCAAATCGGCTGCCAGTCAAATGCGATTTTAAAAGTATCCATTTTCTGTTTGAGGCAAAATAAGAAGCAAAAACGTTTAAATGGCTTGAGCGTCTCCGACAATCCTAGCTAGCAATCCTAGCAACAGTGGAGTGACAGTGTCTGTGGAAAAACCCGATGTTATGGTGAAATAACAGAACAGTTACAATGCTTCTCAACCAATCAGCTTGCATGACCGGAGCTACCTGTTGTAGAATTTTGTGTTTTATGCTTCTGTACTGCTCTCAGATGTAAAAAGCAAGACCCCCTACCAGTAAGTAAACAAGAGCGGATACAGCACTACATCATTCAACATCCCACCATCCCTTCTTTAAGTCCACATCGATTGACCAAACTGCTAGGCTTCAGAGTTTTGCTCTGCATTGCAGACAGAGCTCGAGCAGAAGGAATAAACAGCAGTCACTGCTGACAAACGCCCACGAAGAAGAGGGAGACGCAGAAACCAGCGATGCACTTATAGCAATGCCAAAGTAGAGCGGAGTTAAAATAAACACCACATCTTTAACAGTCAATCTATGTGAGGCAAATCTGAACAGAAAAGAATTTAAAATTAGAACAATAAAATGCACAAGCAAACCTCTTTCTCCTTTTCTTTAACCAGTTATCTGCGCATACATGCTGTCAAAATTGAAAATGAAATACCTACATTTGCATTTTCATTTTTCACATAAGCCCAAGTAATTTGTGTAAAAAATAAAAACACATTTAAAACTGCTATTTGTCATTTCATTTTCCTCATTATTGTGGTATTTCATGGCCATCTCTGAAATGAAAAGGCTAATCCAAGCTTCACTTTGGCTTTTCTTCATGAAAGGATGTTCATGTTTCACCACATCGGACACTTGACGATGGTTTTTCTCGGGACTTGAAGTGGTTTAGTCCAAGGAATGATGCGGTTCTGATTCTGAGGTCTGAGGATGTCCTAAAATGTACCCCGTAGCCCTGCCTAGTGCTCATAAACATGTGCGTGTGTGTGTGTGTGTGTGTGTGTGTGTGTGTGTGTGTGTGTGTGTGTGTCAATTTGAAACCAAAAAAGCAAAGTAGTAAATGAAAGAAAAAAAAAAGTTTGTTTGCATTTGCCTTTTCATTCTGACACTTATTCATTCTGTCAGATATGTAGCTGATTGCTATGTAAAAGAAATAATGCAAACATTGATCTTGAACTTTGATTTTAATTTTGACATGTATTCTGCATTTCATGAAGAAAAGCCAAAGTGAATCTTGGATTTCATTTTCTCTATTAGCTTTGTCATTTTAGATATGGCCATGAAACACCAGAATAACGACTAAAATGAAATGACAGCCTTTTTAAATGTATCTTTATTTTTGTCACAAATGATTCGTACTTCTATAAAAAATTAAATGGCAAAACGCAGGCATTTCATTTCATTTTCAATTTTGGCAGGATATTTGGGCTGATGTTCGGAAAGAGAAATGTCAAAAAGAGGTTTGCATACATTTACATTTTACTGCTTTCATTTTCATTTCTTATTTGGCTTGATTTGCCTCCTACAGTAAATCCTCTATACGTCACTAAAATAGTCCATCCTAATCTCACTTAAAGAGAAGCCATATTACGTGATATCGATATTAGCTCCAGTCATCAGGGAAGTGCATTTAAGGACAAGATCAAACCGATGGATCCAAAAAAAGCAATGGTGGGTTTGCGTGCAAATCTCTGAGAGTCAGTCGTTTATCCATTAGCAGAGGCTGGACTCTATTTCCCAGCTGAGTGAACACTGGGGGCAGAGTGTGGTTCTGGCTTTGGACGCTCTAACGCTGATTAATCACCTCCATATCAGACAATTAGGGCACCAGCAGGCACGGCCCTGCTGGCTCCACGGCTAGATGCCACCAAAAAAGCTGTGCTTCCTAATTCCAGACACAGAGGGTCAAAATGACCTGTGTGCTTCTGAAAAGTTTTAGAGCCCTTAACCTCTTTGATTAGTGACTCTTAGAAATTCATAACTTTGTTTCAGTGTAGGTAAATAATTATTCAGAGCTACTAGGAATGCAAATGATGACAAATTGTTCTGACTGATAATCGTTAACCACCAGACCTAAACTGGATGAAAAAAGCACAGCCAGATGTAACAGTAGGACACTTGGGCTGTGCTCACACAGCAGGTAAAAGTGACCCAAATCAGATCTTTTCCTTCATATGGGACACAGATGTGCATCTGTGTCAGTGTGAATAGATAAACACACTGAATCTGACATTTTCAGTTACGATTTGAGACACTTTCACATGTAGAACTGAAATCTGATCTGTTCCAATCTGCGGCAATGCAACTCTGTCTAAACAGCCAGATCCAAATCGATGAGAATTTACATCAGTCCGACTCAATATTTGTGATAATTTTGCGCTGCTGAGGCCTCAAACATTTAGGCTGATGTTTCTGTACAAAAAATTAGAAAAGACTGATCCAAACCGCTCTGCGTTTAAAGAGATTTGGAGGAGAACGAGGCTGCAGTGTCATAGAACAGTTAAAAAGTCTGAAGGCAAAGTTTAAAGAATCCGAGGACATGAAGCAAAGAATTGACCGCGCCCTTTTAACGGCTACAACACATTCTAGGTGATGAGCCAAGCTGTCAGTCAGTGAAGCTTCTGTGACGCTGGTGAACGGGAGCGACTGGCGTTCGTTGGCGGTTGTGATTGTTTACCTCTTGCTTAACTGTGTAAAGCAGCGTGAAGCTCTGGTCTTTTGCACAGGTGTCTCAGTTTAGGAGCTGATCTGTTCAGACTGATGTCACACCATTGCCTTTCCACACACTGGCAATACAGCATTGCAAGTGCGCAACCCTAATATTAAACTTGATTCATCATATTATTTAAAGCTATGTTTACATTTGTAGTTCAGTTTCTTCGTGTGATCAGATTTTATTTCCAGTGTGACCAACATTATCCGAGAGGTGCACATTTTCATTCCAACAAAGCAGAATATAAAAACCTGCAACAACACAAACCTCCTTGCTGGCCTCTGTAGATAAGCGTAGTGTGCTGGCACCTTTGGTGTGTACCAGGGCTCAAAGTGCACTATAAGAGTGACCACACCATTTGTTTTAATTGAACCAGATCTGCCAAATATGAACACACTCCAAAAGACAAATAATCTGTTTCCTTTAATCTTCCATTGATCTTATGACTTTTGTAACACACCACTGCCCCCCCCCCCATAACACATCTGCCTAACACCATTTGCGACAAAGCAGTATTCTTTTGATGTTTTTAAAGAAGTTCTTGCTGCCAAGACAAAGCCATTGTTGTTGCTATGCGAACACCAGAGTGGCAGCGTAAACTTTGAAAGTTTGCCAAAAAAAAGAAGAATGGTGCTGATTTACGACTGGTCTTAAAACCTGCCTAAAAGATAAATACAGGTATTCTTTTTGCAATGTTTAGATTCTATAGGCTTCATTACGTTTTGCATTGATTGCAAAATTTGCCCTTCATTTAAAATCCCTAAATAAAAAAGGCAACTACTTCAAGGCTCTGTTCTATTGGCCTGTTTTGCTTTTCTTTGTTTACTTACTTTTCCTTGCATCTTTTTCTTGTTTACTGCTTTGCTGTGAACCCAAAACGAACATAATGAGAAATGCAAAAAACGTATGATGAGTTAAAATCAAGCTGTAGGTCAAAATGCTTAAGAAACCAGGACACAGAACATTGGTAAAGGGGGTGTATTAAGGGAGGGTGTATGTTTGTGTAGAACAGCATGTGGTGCATGTACAGAGAGACAGAAAGAAAGAATATGAGAGAGAGAGAGAGAGAGAGAGAGAGAGAGAGAGAGAGAGAGAGAGATGCAGGGGGTGGAGGGGAACATACTGAGCACACTCCATGGGCCTTGCGTACACAGTGTCCTTGGAAAGCTATGCTTACAGAGCCTCGGCGTTGGTAAACATTCCCACAAACACTCAGGGAGCCACTTCCCCAGATGAGAATACACAAATACACACAGATACATCACGCAAGTTTTCTTTTTAGCATATGAAAAGTACCAAAGATTATGTGGCATTTTCAGCCTTTAAAACTGTTTTACTTGACGAAAACACAAAATGTACACAACTTTTCCCACATTACCCCAAAGTAGTTGATCATCCAAGACATGTTTAGGGTCATGTGTGCTGCTTTAGTTCTGCACTAGAGCTTTGAGGCTAATGTAGCAAACAAGAAATGAAAGCTTATCCAGCAATTAGCAAACTGCATCACACACTCGCCTCAAATTACATCTCAAACACAGCTGCTTATGCAGTTTTGGCATGTACGACAAACTGCTGTCTATAAAAATGGACAAAAGTACCTCACACAGATAAAAACAGTGTTACAACCATCTCTGAATCCATTTTTATAGATAACAGTAGGTCATATTCTGTCAACTACACAAGCAACTGCATTCAAAACCATGTAAGATTGGCAGAAGGTTTCCCTGCTCAGGTTACCAATGGCCATAGCCCATTCTTCCAGCAGTGCTCAGCGCCAGACTCTCTCAACAAAAGTAATAGGTTGATTTACTGTGTTAGATACACCGATCAGGCATAACATTATGAGCACCTCCTTGTTTCTACACTTAATGTCCATTTTATCAGCTCCACTTACTGTATAGGTGCATTTTGTAGTTCTACAGTTACAGACTGTAGTCCATCTGTTTCTCTGATACTTTGTTAGCCCCTTTTACCCTGTTCTTCAGTGGTCAGGACCTCATGGACCCTCACAGAGCAGGTACTATTTGGGTGGTGGATCATTCTCAGCAGGAGTTTTTAAGCACCTCACTGTCACTGCTGGACTGAGAGCAGTCCACCAACCAAAATATCCACCCAACAGCGCTCTGGGGGCTAACAACGTATGCAGAGAAACAGATGGACTACAGTCTGTAAATGTAAAACCACAAAGTGCACCTATATAGTGAGTGGAGCTGATCAAATGGACAATGAGCGTAGAAACAAGGAGGTGGTCATTTCGATGGAAGGATCTGCAGCTATGAAGGAGCCACAAACACACAAACAGGATACAGCTTTAGATTAGATGTCTATTGTAGCAACACATCACTAGAAAAACCCTTGCAACATTTCAATCTAGTAAAAACAAATGCACCACAAAAGAACCTTCCTCCTTGCTGCCATGCAACTACATCCCCTCATCCACAGATGTCTAGCAATGGCATTACGTATCCCTGTGGTTACCAAAACACAAAAGTGCTGAAAATGTGCCACCGCAGGTTTTACAAACTCAGACGTTCATCTGCAGGAGTAGGTAAATGTAAAATAAATACGTATCCAACATATTATAGTGAAGCCCACGTTACCACATGTAAAAGTAAACGTGCACCGTCTAAAGTACAGGAGGGAAGAATTATACATCAGACACAGCAATGAAGTCTAATTCAATCAAAGAGCATTATTATTTATACTTTTGATTATATATGAACAGAACATAAACCTAGACACTGGACAAGGTGAGCGCTAACATCTTTTGTGCCTGTGTAATGAGGAACGACCAGTCTGGCAGTCGGAGCTGCGCTCAGCATATTATTTACAACTATTTATCTGCAACTCATTAGGCCCACATTCATTTTGTGCAGCCACAGCACTGCATACCACGCTACGCATAGCAGGTACGCTTGTGTCACAGGGCTGAGTTTGAGTGCAGTATAGAGATTTCTACCGAACTGGTTCAGAGTCGAAAACACATTTCCGACTTTTAACTGACCTGGACCTCAGACTTGAATCCTTGTGTTTTGAGTGACTCTGTACCTTCGTTATGTTTGTTATCAAAACGTATGATTTGAATTTCCATTTTTTCCCCACAATCATAACACTACTGAAATTTTACCAAATGTTTATTTCAGTAATGAGAATTTTAGCTAATTTTAAGCATAACTCAAAAGTGGTAGCCTGTACATGACAGATACAACAGTTCTGAACAGTTACACACACAGAAAATCACAATATTTATCACTAAAAAACAAAAAAGGTTGACGTAGGTGCAGAAAATGTGCGTCAGTAGTGACTATTCTTAATGTTCCACACTGATTTTCACCCTTTGGGACACATTTAGTTCAAAACAATGGGATCTAACTGCTCACCATGTGTCCATGAGCGACAGGGATGCAGTCTCACTTCCTGCTCTAAAATGCAAGGGTGTGTATAAAATAAGGCCTTTGGACTGAAGTGTTTCAGTAGTGACATGAAAACATGGCACAGCATTTTTAGATTTTTCATGGCAAATCTAAATACTTCTAAATCTGTCACTTTAAAAGAGTTTGAGAGAGAAATACACTATACTGCCAAATGCATTCATTAACCCATATATATATATATATATATATATATATATATATATATATATATATATATATATATATATGGGTTAATGAATGCATGAGTTTATATGGGTGAATGAATGCTTTTGGCAGTATATATATATATATATATATATATATATATATATATATATATATATATATATATATATATATATATATATATATAAACACACACACAAACATACACACACACATATATATATACATATATACACACACCACACACACACACACACACACACACACACACACACACACACACCACACACACACACACACCACACACACACACACACACATATATATATATATATATATATATATATATATATATATATTACTAATTATGTATGTATAATTACTAATTATACTACTAAGAATCCTTTTGTATGAAAATTGTGGTTCCAGGTGATTTAGGTGTTCCAATCACTTCCATGGCCACAGGTGTATAAAACCAAGCACGTAGGCCTGCAGACTGCTTCTACAAACATTTGTGAAAGAATGGGTTGCTCTTAGGAGCTCAGTGAATTCCAGCGTGGTACTGTGATCGGATGCCTCCTATGCAGCAAGTCCAGTTGTGAAATTTCCTCGCTACTAAATATTCCACAGTCAACCGTCAGTGGTATTATAAAGTGGAAGCGATTGGGAACAACAGCAATTCAGCCACGAAGTGGTAGGCCACGTAAAATGACAGAGCGGGATCAGCGGATGCACAGAGGTCCCCAACTTTCTGCAGAGTCATTTGCTCCAGATCTCCAAACTTCATGTGGCCTTCAGATTAGCTCAAGAACAGAGTAGAGAGCTTCATGGAATGCCCGAGCAGCTGCATCCAAGCCTTACATCACCAAGCGCAAGGCAAAGTGTTGAATGCAGTGGTGTAAAGCACCGCCACTGGACTCTAGAGCTGGAGTGATGAATTACGTTGCTCTGTCCAGCAATCCGATGGATGAGTCTGGGTTTGGCGGTTGCCAGGAGAACGGTACTTGTCTGACTGCATTGTGCCAAACGTAAGGTTTGGTGGAGGGGGGATTATGGTGCAGGGCTGTTTTTCAGGACTTGGACTCGGCCCCCTGGGTTCCAGTGAAAGGAACTCTTAATGCTTCAGCAGACCAAGAGATTTTGGACAATTTCAAGCTCCAACTTCGTGGGAACAGTTTGGGGACGGCCCCCTTCCTGCTCCAACATGACTGCACACCAGTGCACAAAGCAAGGTCCATAAAGATATGGATGAGCGAATTTGGTGTGGCAGAACTTGATAGGCCTGCCCTCAACCCAACAGAACACCTTAGGGATGAATTAGAGCAGAGACTGCGAGCCAGTCCTTCTAGTCTAACATCAGTGTTTGACCTCACAAATGCACTTCTGGAAGAATGGTCAAAAATTCCCATAAACACACTCGTAAACCTTGTGGAAAGAAGTTTAAGCTGTTATAGCTGCAAAGGGTGGGCCGACATCATATTAAACCGAATGGATTAAGAATGGGATGTCACTCAAGTTCATATGTGTGTGAAGGCAGACGAGCCAATTAAACTGTACAAAACAGTTTCAGCAGTGATGATTCTTAAATGTTCTAGACTGATTTTCAGACTTTGATACATTGGGATCTAACTGCTCACCATGTGGCCATGAATGACCAGGATGCAGCGTCACTTCCTGCTCTAAAAATGTAGGTGTGTAGCATTTTGGTAATGACATGAAAAATCAGGACGGCAATTTTTTATTTATTTAAAATTTTGGTGAATCTAAATCTTTCTAAATCTAAAATGTCCCTTGAAAAGAAATCAAAAAGATTTTAGAAAAAAAAAAAAAAGTATAACATTCACATTTTGAAATTTGGGGATTAGGGTTTAAGAAAGCCACCTCCCAAAAAAATATATCCTATAAATGAGGATTTCATATACACGTAGCTAATTACTATTGCAATTATTGCCTTAGGTTACAATTTGTCTTATTCTTTGTAAATATCTACTTATATTTTTATCAGATTTTTTTTTTCGAGTAATTGGGTAGAAAAGGCCATATTACACCTACAAGTAAGCAGACGGGTTTTTAAAAAAATAAATACAAGGCAATAATAAAGTACAGAACATCACAGTTTATTTCTATCCATGCAGAAAAAACTCCCTCACTGTTTGGCCTGTATTTTCATCTCAGCTGACGTTCTGGCACAAAATAAACTGTAAAAAGTCTCTGACCCACTAACATCACTAAAGTCTTGCTTCGCTCCTCTAAGATGCTTGGCCAAGCTTTGGTAGTATCCAGTTCCCTGGTAGCTGTTTGTTTTGGGTGGGGTTTCTGACTTCAGTCCCAGTTATGTGAGACAAACGCACGCTTGGGTGGATTTAAATCTAGAAATCAACTTGATCAGTCTAAGATTTTCCACCTTCCCCACCTCAGGAATTCTCTGGTTGTCCTAGGAAAGTCTCATGGGTCAGTGTCTTGCTGCACAACGAAGCTTCAGCTGTTTTCATGCAGGTAGACAAGACGTTTAGGCATGTGTCTGTTACTATAATCATCATTTATATAACATCAATAACAAGGAGTGAAGTTGCAAGGCGAGCCACCCAAGACAGAACATGACAGAGTGACGACGTCACAAAACAATAATCCACGAAAACATGACACATTCACTACAGGCACTTCACCTGGCGCTTAAAAAGCCTCAGGTTTTTATTTACATCTTCATAACTGTTGAGGCTGTAAATCACTTGTTTAGTGAATTTTAGCATAATTTAGACAAACATACCTTCTACACATTGTATTATACAGTATCACCACAGGGGCACTTTCAGCGTTTTTTAACTGTGGTCCAAATAATCTGGAGGGAAAAGTTACTGAAGTGTTAGCAAATTATCAAAAACATTGTCTTTGAGGGAGCCGTCATCAATAACACCTATTTTTAATGACAATTCTTAACTCACGCTGTCCTCTTAAAATCAGGGACATCCTGGGGTGATCCAGTGGTTTGAGTACTGGCTATATTAAGTAAGGATGCACTGATACCAGTTTTTCCCCTCCCGATAATGAGGGGTTGAGCCAGGTTTACGTAAGTTTACACTGAAGTTTGTGTGTAAAGCCTTTTAGGACTCCTCAGTTTCACTAGTTAGTTTCAAACTGTCCTTTTACTAGATTTGGTTGCACCACAAATCCATAAGTTGTGTCTTAACTAGTAACAACTAACTAATGCGTACGTCGCTCTAACATGACTACATTTCAGACATCCCTTAAATAGTAACTTGACACGTTTGACGACTTCCACGCCTGACATTTTTGGTGTCAATAATGTGGACATAATCTTGCCTAACAGCATAGCATTTGTTTAGTTTGTCAGGGAGAATATCTGATAACCCTCACAGCGGGAGGGGTTACATCTTTGCCAGAAGCAAAATTAACAAACGCCAACAGACATGCAAAATTTTGGGAAGCTAAATTTGCATAATTTCCAGTAACTACTACTGATGAGATGAGGTGAGGCAGCGCTGCGCTTGGCCAAATCAATACACACTAAAGAAACCCATACAGAAACCTACATGGAAAAGAAGAGAGACTTTAGACAGTTAACTAATATTGCATTATTAGTTCTTTCATGGGCAGCGAATGTTCAGTCGGCATGGTTTACATATGCATCAGCAGTCACTGTGTGTAAATGTGTAAAATGAACGATGACCATCTCCACAGAGTGGACTTTACTCTGAATTGATTAGCCTAGTTTTTGCCTCCTCAGAGAACAGCCTGTGTCAAACAGACACTTTCACACAGACAGAAGACAGAACACAGATACCAGAACTAGATACTAGAAAGACACGGTTTATATTTAAAATAAAATAAAAATAAAAAATAAAAAAAAGGACAAGATGGCGAAGATGAAAAGAAGCGCAACACGGAAAGAACCTAGAAGCCAACGGTTGGAGGAGGATGTCTGACTGTGGCAGACAGGGTGTGGCTTAGTTGTTTGTGCATCCTGTTTCCTTTGTAGTGGTTCAGGCTGGACAGGTACAAGAGAATAAAAGCCCAGAACGAAAACAAATGAGTGGTCTAACATTTAGATTCAATAAAGATCAGCAAACACGTAAGGCAGAAAGACGTAAAGCAGTGAGGTGCACAGGGACTTTAAATACTTGGGCTACATTCACATTACCAGGTTGAAGAGGTACAAATCCGATTTTTTGCACTAATATGACTCAGATCTGATGTTTTCAGGGCTGTGTGAACTGGATCTGATCTTTTCAAAGGCACGTTCATATGTGGTCCTAGATCGGATACATATCCGATTCATGGCCATGTGACCTTAATGTGATGCTCAGATTGGAATTTCTTAATGTGCTTCTTTCCGCTGTGCATGTGCCATCATTGAGTTAAATTAAGTTAAGTGATACTTAGGGGAAAGGGGAAAATCCTCCTCCGCATTTAACCCATCCGTGAAGTGAAACACCACATACACATTAGTGAACACACACACACACACACACTAGAGGGCAGTGAGCACATTTGCCCGGAGCACTGGGCAGCCCTATTCATGGCGCCGGGGGAGCAATTGGGGGTTAGGTGTCTTGCTTAAGGACACCTCAGTCACGAACTGTTGGCATTGGGGATCGAACCGGCAACCTTCCAGTCACAGGGCCAGTACCCTAACTTCCAGCCCACGACTGCCCCCAATTCCATGGCAGCAGCACGAAACAGAAGTTAAAGCCTGTAAACAGTGGAAAAGAAGCTCATCTCACCATTTTCTCCTTTGTCTCACTCTAATAACTGATCAAAGATAATTATCTTCTCAGTGAAGCTCGTTCTGCTTGTTCGTTTGTGCTGATGATGCACGTGATTCATTCATGTGACGTTACTGAGTAGGATGTGCTCATTAGGGTCATTTCAGGATGCCAGTTCGTTCACATTAATGACAGATTTAAATCATTTACCTAATCAAGCTTGAGCCATTGTGTCCGAGAGATCGGATTTGAGCAAAAGATTGGATTTGAACAACTAGGCTTGTAAGGTGAAAGTAGCTGAAGTGACTCAGGTTGGATTTAAAAAGATTTGTGTCCACACAACCCTGAAAACATCAGATCTGAGTCACATTAGGGCAAAAACTTGGATTTGTACCACTTCCAGATTTGAATCACTTACCTAAACGAATGTGAACAATCATGTCAGAGAGATCGAATTTAAGCAAAAAATCAGATTTGAGCAATGAGGCTTGTAATGTGAACTTAGCTTTAGTTAACCATTTAAGGCAGCATTGCATGTTTTTTTTTTTTTTAATACACACACACACACACACACACACACATTATATATATATATATATATATATATATATATATATATATATATATATTATAATATCTCGCATCAACATAAATGCATCTGGACCCATGATTGGTCAAGATGCTAAGAATATACAAAACAAACCAAAACATCATTGTCGCCTTCTGCAATATCGCAGCAGCAATGGCCAATATCTCAATAATTTATCTAAAAAATCATATTGTACAGCCTTAACACACAAACAGTTAAAGCTCATCCAACAGGTATTATTCCACATTTTACTGCCCCTTCCAACCTGTTCTACTTCTTGCATCCGCAGTCATTTCCTCTATAAAAGCCTCACAATGCACTGTGTTATTTCCCTTGACCTTGACGAGAAATGTTATTTGCTTAACCTAAGAAAAGAACACAGCACTGGATATCTGTGAAATCTCAATGTGAGTAATCTGTCCATTTAAGCAAGAGATTTTCAGTCTATTTTGTAAAAGGTGCACAAACATGCTCTGTTTTATAAAATATGATCTGACAGAAAAAGTGGGAACATTTGTTTTTAGTCATGTATATTTAATCATTAACAGTTGGATTTTTCTAAAAACATCATCAGCCTCAACCATCTTTATTATGCTGTGAAAAATATGGAAGTAAGGGACAAAAACTGAAAAACAGGGAGAGAAGTCAACCAACCCAATGACATAGCGCAGGTACATGATCGCCAATGAAATACGTCAATTAATCTGTCCTCAAATACCAAATCGCTGCCTCTACTTAACGTATGAAAGGTTAGGACACGTCTGGTTTAGAAAAGGTTTGGAATAACAAACGTCACGCCTGGAATTAGAGAATATAACCCGCCATGCTCAGATTATAAAACATTACACTCCAGCCTCAGTGAAAAAGATGTGATTTAGGCCCATTCCCTTTTCTTCTTCTTACCCCTACCCCTTATTTTTGAGTGTCACCCCAACCCCTTGTGGGACCGAGTTAGGAGGGGTAGTTGTTGAAATCTTCCGTCTGAAATGGGGCCCTCAAATAAAAAGAGCATTACTTCATTAACAGCTACTAGTGCTCCTCTGTAGGCGACCTGGCCCAACTTCAGTGATAGCAGAAGAGGGTAAAGCTCAGCTCAGTCATATATTGCCCAGCTTCTTGTTCCAATTTTCCCATTCCACCTTTAATGGTGCAGCAGTTACACTCTGTCGCTTGTGTTTGAAAATCCTCTGATTGGAGGCCATGTAGCCCAACACTTCATCCGACCCCTCCATCTTACCAAAACTTGGGACACCCTAAACCTAGACATGAAGGCGCAAAAGCGAGGGCTAAAGCTCTGTAGGTGAGCCAGCCCACCTTCAGTGATAGCAGAGGAGGGTAAAGTTCAGCTCCTCACTGCTGGGCTTTACATTTAGGGCATCATACGCCTCCAAAGAGGGGGCAATTATTTGTCACCCACCACTAATTCTCCAGTGATATGAAGCTGAAGTCAGATATTCACCAGATTCACATTCAAATTTTCCTGTCCCACCTTAAATGGTGCAGTAGTCACATTCTGGCACTTCAGGCGTCAGAACTGCTGAACTGTTTAAGGTGGAATGGGAAAGTTAGCTAGCTAGCGACTGAGACATTAGCATCCTATTAGTGATTTTTTTAGGATTGTTATGAAGAAAAATGACAATCACACACCGAAACAACATTAAACTAAAACAATACAGTGGTTACCGTAATTTTTTACCCAAGACAATTCACACATTTGTGGGTTCCTTTGGTCTCTTGTTCACTCATCTTGCCAGTTTTTGGCCCAATCTCATTTCACCCCTCACCCCTACCACTGAGCCCTTAGCCCTCTGTTTTGCATGTTCTTGTCTAGGTGTAGGGTGTTCTGATTCTTGCTGAGATAGAAGGGGTAGGGCGAAGTGTTGGGGCTATATGACCATCCAAACTGAGGTTTTTCAGACACTCCAAACAGAGAGTTATAAGGGGGAAAAAAAACAAAACAAAACAAAAAAAAAAACACGATGGCCGAACAAGCGACCAAAGAAACCCACAAATGTGAGAATTTTCTCTGTAAAAAAAAAAAAAAAAAAAAAAAAAAAAAAAAAAACACGATAACCACTGTATTATCTTAGTTTAATGTTGTTAGTGCATTTTTTTTCTTGAGGGTCTTCGTAGGGCAAGATTTCAACCACTACCTCTCGTAATTCAGTTCCAAGGGTTAGAGTGATACTCGAAAACAAAGAGTAGGAGTAAAAAGAAGAAACGCGACTGGGCCTGTACAAGGAATAAAGACCCCTTGAACACTTTTCTGAAACATCCTCTTGGTTTCTACTCTAAAAACACTAAAAACGGCACTAAAAATGGAGACACTTTATTTGCTTCACCTTTCAACTCTTTCTGTAGCACTTATGGAAACTTCCAGCAGCTCCACCTACATTTTCACTAGACATATGAGACACACGTGAGGTCCGGGCCATGTCAGAGCTGTAAACATTCGACAGAACTGGCTGAACGTGATTAGTGGTAAAGTACAGGTTGGTCTTTTGATGTTTTTGAGGCATGTCAGTCCACTGTAAATTGACAGTGACATCATTAAAAACTTGAATTAACCTCTTATTCTCCAGGGTATATTTTGGTTTGTTCATTTGAATTAACATGACCAAATCATAAGGCAAATTATTCAATAACTGCTTGAAATAAATGTACATTTGTATTTTATTTCTTTGTTTATTTTTGGTAAAAACTCCCCTCAAATGAAGAGAAAATGTGCTTTATGATCATAAAACATATTGCTATATGCTTACAATTTTCTGTTGAAAGCAAAAAGACGCTCTTTGTATTATTTAATAAAAAATTATTTTTACAGAGCAGATCGCTGAAGAGACGCCATCTGTTTATAGTTTATTATCCAGATTTGTGGGAAAATGGGTCAACTTTTATTAGACCAAAAAAAAAATCCCACCTTTAGAATGTAGCTTACGGAATATGAAAGTTATGAGAAATATGACGAAGTGCGTTTTGGAACTACCGGTGGTCTCAAGGAGTTGAAAGGTAGTAACACAACAACACACCGCGTTTCTTCAGCAAACTTTTTCTTGACAAATACACCTTAAAAAGACCACACAGAACTCCTCTCCAAGCTTCGTGTTAATGCCAAGCCACAGGAAATGACAGGGCATGGTAACACAGCTGTATAGTCTCCTCTAGGAAATGCAACTGTGTTCCATCAGTGTAAAACAAGAGCCAACCTGCCACTGCCAGGTGTTCAATCATCCCCAGGTGGAAAAAATAAGCAGTAACAGACATAGCCGGTCGCTAATGCTGCTGTATTGATATTTCAAACATATGTCAAATAGAAGCACAACACTTGCAGAGCAGATTACAATGATGTGAGAGAAAGGCCTTTTTGTCACAACACCCACATTATGTTTATTTTATAAACCACTAAATACCAGACACTATTAATAGCAGGACACTCCCAAACACCAGCAGAGACAAGTAGAGCCAACTACTCCACTATCACCAGTGGTGGACGAAGTACACAAACCATGTACTTGAGTTAAAGTAGAGATACCAGAGGTAAAATATTACTTACAGTAAAAGTAGAAGTTCCTCCTTTTAGACCTCAACTTCAGTAAAAGTACAAGGTGAAAGTACTAAAAAATTAATTAATACTATTATCATTTTTGTAACAAGACTCTTGCTTAATCAATTCATTTTAGGTGAAAATACTCCAGTGTCACTCAGTAAAAAGTTTCAGTTTAAGATTTATTTGCAACTTAGTTACCAGTTTAAGTTTAATAAAAACTTGCTTTAAACTCAGTTTCACAAACAAGTTTTACTTTACTGTATTGCCTCTGTAGGTCTCTGTTCATAAACAAACATAGCAAAAACAAATTTACTATAAAAAGAAATTCAGAAAAAAGAAATGCCAGTCAAAACTGCATGTGTGTACATATTTTTATATTGTGGTCTATTTACAACAAAGTTAGGTTAGTTCATCATTTATGTTGAACTCCCAAAATGTTGAACTGTCTGCTTGCACTGGGTCGGCATGTCCAACAGGTCAAAACAAGCTCAAAACAAAGTGCGCGCTGTGCCCTGATTGGTGCTCTTGCTTTGCCCTTCTTTTGTTTTGACGTGTTATGTTTTTGTGCACACAGAAACCAAAAGGAATGACAGATTCTCCAAAAGTAGTGGAGTAAAAAGTAAGATATTTGGTTTTGAAATGGAGTGAAAGTAAAAGGTCACCCAAAATGGAAATACTTCAGTACAGATACACAAAAAATACTTAAATACAGTAACAAATTACATGTACTTAGTTAGTCCACCACTGACTATCACAGACAAACAAACAGAGATGACCTGTACAGCAGCAACATGGTTTCCTGTGTTTTTTGACAGCAGTAGAAATTATACTTTTTCTTTTCTGAGAAGGTTGAGACAGAAACCTTGATAAACAGCCAATACTGACTGGATAATCTTCCTTTAAGAGCTTTGAAATGAGACATATATGCGAGAACTACACTTAGAGCCCAATCCCTTTTCTTATTTTCACCTCTACCCCTTGTTTCCGAGTGTCTCTGAGTGTCTCCTTTGAACTGAACTCTCAAATAAAAAGAGCATTAATTCATTAACAGCCACTACCGCTGCTCTGTAGCCCTGCCTGGCCCGTCTGCAGGGATAGCAGAGGAGGGTAAAGTTCAGCTCCTCACTGCTGGGCTTTACATTTAGGGCATCATATGCCTTCAACAAGGGGGCAATTATCACCCACCACTAATTCTCCAGTGATATGAAGCTGAAGTCAGATATTCACCAGATTCTTGTTTGAATTTTCCTGTTCCACCTTAAATGGTGCAGAAGTTACATTCTGGTGCTTCAACTGTCAAAACTGCTGGACTATTTAAGGTGGAACAGGAAAGTTAGCTAGCTTGCTACTGAGACGTTAGCATACCATTAGCAGTTTTTTTTCTTGTTATGTCCATAATACACTGAAATGGCATTAAACTAAAATAATACAGTGGTTTAACAGAGAAAATTCTCACATTTGTGTGTTTCTTTGGTGTCTTGCTCAGCCATCCGGACAGTTTTGCTGTAAAAAAAATAATAATTTTTTTGTACCGAAAGTCGAACCATTTTCCACAAATCTGAGCTATAAACTCGATCTCAGATGTGTCTCTTCAGTGATCTGCTCTATAAAAATTACTTTTATAAGTTAAGTGATACTTTTTTGATCCCACGACCGGGGAAATTCCACCTCCGCATTTAACCCATCCAAGAAGTGAAACACCACATACACACTAATGAAAACACAAACACTAGGGGGCAGTGAGTACACTTGCCTGGAGCGGTGGGCAGCCCTATCCACCGTGCCCAGGGAGCAGTTGGGGGTTAGGTGTCTTGCTCAAGGACATCTCAGTCATGAGCTGTCGGCCCTGGGGATGCACTTTTATTCACTGAGGCAGCAGCCACCGGTGAGGCACTAGCCAGTATTTGGGCATGTATGTAAAAGAGTATCACGCTGTAAATTACTGGTGAACAAGATGTTCACTAACACAAGTCACATACAGCACAGAAACACCATCCATTTTATTTTAACTGCTACAATCTGAAGACAAGATCTACCCAAAATGTGCTAAACAACAGGCTTCAAACACAGAACTCATTCGACCACAAACCAAACCACATCTGTGAAAGTAAAACTAACTCGAATGCACTGGATATTCACTTCCTTCTCTCGAACGCTGACAAGCTTAGAGGATAAAGACTTAAGCCAAGTGTCCAGTGCTGGAGACAAAGCTCGTCGGAATCCACTGGATGTTGGTTTGATGCTATAGAACGAGTTGATCCCACTCAACTCTAGTGATAAGGATCTGTAAAGTACAGAAAACAAGGAGGTGCTCATAATGTTATGCTTGATCGGTGGATCTTTAATCAAGTAGGACAATGCTCTAGTTAGACTGGACCTTCTTAGTTGGTGCTAGCTAGTGTTAGTCCCCAAACCTTATCAACTAAAGAAAAGAAAAGAAAAATGAAGCAAAGTAATACACTTCTGTACATTATGAACCTCCGCAATGCACAAATACTCAACTTTCACATCAGCAAATGCCATATCACAACATCTGCTAAGCCAAAAGACTGGCAGTTTCAGACGATGACGACTCCTTTCAGCTCAGCTCAGCTTCTGCCGATGGCCCTCAGGATAAGAGGAGAAAAAGCACATGGGTAGCTAAGACCTGCATTCTGTTCTTCTCTGTTCAAACAAGATAATACATTACCGAGAACTCAACATGGTGAGAAGTTTATGCTGATGTCAAGAACAGAGGCTAATCTTTTCCTAGCAACACACTTCCTCTCCAGGTTTTTAATGCCGTTATGTTCTTTCACGGCTTTATTGTTATTGTTATCATTTCTAATAACTCCATTAGAATTACTCATCTATTGGAATTTTCTCATCATCGTTACACCACCTGCTCCAGCTCTATTCAGAGTATGAACAGCACTAGAATTCTGCGTCCAGCTGGAAGCTGCAAGACAGTTTTGCAGAACGTCTGTTGACGTGGGCTTTGCTCGGTTTGAACACATTAATGAAATATTAAAAAGCAGAACATTTATGCTTTTGTTTTCAGTCCTGCGAAACGATCCTGGAAAGACCATTTTAACAATATGATTGACTTCAGGCATCGATGAGTTCTGCCAACTGTGCACCGCATGTATAGGCAGGGTAATGCAACATGTGAAGAGCCTGTCTGCTTTACCTGTGACAAACAGGTAAAGCAGACAGGCGTACTACAGACGAAAACAAACACACCTAGACAGGCCCGATAGCATTGTGTGATGGGGACACCCAGCTGGTGGGTGGAAATTACCAAATTAGGTAGGAAAACTGGGTGAATATAAAATAAAAAAGAAGACAAAAAGCTACTGTACCACTACTTATCAGGTATCCTAACATCCTTATTTTTACCCCTACCCCTTGTTTTTGAGTGTCACCTTAACCCCTTGGAACTGAGTTACTGTGTAGTGGTTGAAATCTTGTCCTACGAAATGGGACCCTCAAAATAAATACAACCCCAATTCCAATGAAGTTGGGACGTTGTGTAAAACAGAATACAATGATTTGCAAATCCTTTTCAACCTATATTCAATTGAATACACTACAAAGACAAGATATTCAATGTTCAAACGGATAAACTTTATTGTTTTTTGCAAACATTCACTCATTTTGAATTTGATGCCTGCAAAATGTTCCATAGAAGTTGGGACAGAGGCAACAAAAGACTGGGAAAGTTGAGGAATGCTCAAAAAACACCTGTTTGGAACATTCCTCAGGTGAACAGGTTAATTGGAAACAGGTGAGTATCATGATTGGGTATAAAGGGAGCATCCCTGAAAGGCTCAGTCGTTCACAAGCAAGGATGCGGCGAGGTTCACCACTTTGTGAACAACTGTGTGAGCAAATAGTCCAACAGTTTAAGAACAACATTTCTCAACATTGCAAGGAATTTAGGGATTTCATCATCTACAGTCCATAATATCATCAAAAGATTCAGAGAATCTGGAGAAATCTCTGCAAGTAAGCAGCAAGGCAGAAAACCAACATTGAATGCCCGAGACCTTTGATCCCTCAGGCAGCACTGCATTAAAAACCGACATCATTCTGTAATGGATATTACCACATGGGCTCAGGAACACTTCAGAAAACCACTGTCAGTGAACACAGTTTGTCGCTCCATCTACAAGTGCAAGTTAAAACTCTGCCATGCAAAGTGAAAGCCATATCAACAACACCCAGAAACGCCGCCGGCGAGATGGACTGACGATCAGTGGAAAAGCGTCCTGTGGTCTGACGAGTCCACATTTCAAATTGTTTTTGTAAATCATGGACGTCGTGTCCTCCAGGCCAAGGAGGAAAAGAGCGGTCTGGATTGTTATCAGTGCAAAGTTCAAAAGCCAGCATCTCTGATATTGTGGGGGTGTGTTAGTGCCCATGGCATGGATAACTTGCCCATCTGTGAAGGCACCATTAATGCTGAAAGGTACATACAGGTTTTGGAGCAACACCTGCTGCCATCCAAGCAATGTCTTTTTCAGGGACGTCCCTGCTTATTTCAGCAAGACAATGCCAAGCCACATTCTGCACATTACAACAGCGTGGCTTCGTAGTAAAACAGTGCGGGTACTAGACTGGCCTGCCTGCAGTCCAGACCTGTCTCCCATTGAAAATGTGTGGCGCATTATGAAGCGCAAAATACGACAACGGAGACCCCCGGACTGTTGAGCAGCTGAAGTTGTACATCAAGCAAGAATGGGAAAGAATTCCACCTACAAAGCTTCAACAATTAGTGTCCTCAGTTCCCAAACACTTATTGAGTGCTGTTAAAAGGAAAGGTGATGTAACACAGTGGTAAACACGCCCCTGTCCCAACTTCTTTGGAACGTGTTGCAGGCATCAAATTCAAAATGAGTGAACATTTGCAGAAAACAATAAAGTTTATCCGTTTGAACATTAAATATCTTGTCTTTGTAGTGTATTCAATTGAATATAGGTTGAAAATAGTTTTTATTTATGTTTTATACAAAGTCCCAACTAGGGTTGCAGCGGTAACCGGTTCCACGGTATACCACGGTATTAAAATGCACGGTTATCATACCGTGGGCATTTGCTCATTACCGGTAAAACACAACCCAGCTCAGAAACTCACCCGCGCATGCGCAGCTCCGCTCCGTTTCAGTCACACAAGCACACAGCAGTGAGAATGGCAGAGAGTGCCACAGACTTAACAAATCTCCGTCCCCCTAAAAAAAAGGCTAAACTAAAGTCAGCAGTGTGGGACTACTTCGGATACCCGCCAAATGCACGCGAGGATGGGAATCCGATTTGTAATCAATGTGGCAGGAAAGTGGCAGCTAAAGGAGGGAATACCTCTAACCTGTTCTCCCATCTCCGAGAACACCACCCCGCTGTGCTCGTTTATAATTTCAGTCCGACCCTAAATGCGTGAAATTTCGACTATAAAACCTATCTTTGTATTCGTGCACAGCCCACGCGTTAAGCGCCCGCAAAAGTGCTGAGTCATCCGAACTATGAGCATGCAGGTGCTGGAAGTAACGTTATGCCCGTGGCTATGAAGCGCGTGCTGTGGTGGATGCGCGTGTCCGTGTTCAGGTCCTCACAGACTGATTTGGATGTTTCCGGAGTCGGACTCAACGTGAAAGACGCCATTAATTTGCATGAGTTTATATTTAAAATCTGACGTGCCTCTATTGTGAGGATCATGTATAAAATAGATAGTCCCCTCTTTCTGCAGTCTCTGGTTATATTAACTTGGCAGTAAAACGGACGTTTACAACAGTAGTTGGTCAGACACGCACACAGGCTCAGATATTAAATAATTAAATAATTAAACTTAAATAATTGTACTGAATATTTTAAATACAGGATCTTTACACACACACACACACATATATATATATATATATATATATATATATATATATACACATATATACACATTTATTTTTTATTATTATTATAAACATAATTGATTAATATTATTATTCTGTTATTGGTTTAGGGACAAGCTAGCTGTGCAAAGAAATTTCCTGATCCAGCTCAGCCAACTGTCACACAGTCATTTGCAAAGGGAATTAAGTTAGATCCCTCATCTAAACAAGCCCAAGAATTGAATCATGCTGTGGCGTATTTTATTGCCAAAGACATGATGCCCTTAAGAGCAGTGGAAAAACCTGGTTTCCTTCACCTGATGAAAAAAGCTGTTCCAATGTACCAATAATCTAATATTGCAGTTTTTGCAAAAACAGGTGTACAGCTTTTTTTTTTTTAAGGAGATATTTTGTTTATAATAGTTCCAGGTTTCAACTACAATAAATAGTTAATTAAACAAAAAAAACTTTCGTGGTAATTTCTTTAAGGGTCAGTGGATCTTTTAATAATATATGTAACAATCCATGATACCGCGATAACCGTGATACCGCGTATTTTCTGAGACGGTTATCATACCGTGAAAATCTCATACCGTTGCAACCCTAGTCCCAACTTCATTGGAATTGGGGTTGTAAATAAATAAATAAACAAATGTTTCATTACCACCTACTAGCGTTACTCTCTAGGTGACCTGGCCTGTCTTCAGTGATGGCAGAGGAGGGTAAAGTTCAGCTCCTCACTGCTGGACTTTAGTTACATTTAGGGCATCATATGCTTGCAAAGAGGGGGAAATTCATTATTATTGCCCACCGCTAATTCATTGGCTATACAAAGCTGATGCAGCAGTTATATTCTGGCGTTTCAAGCATCAGAATTGCTGCCCTATTTAAGGTGGAATGGGAAAGTTAAAATGCTATTATCGATTTGTTATGCTGGTTATGAAGAAAAGGACCATAATACACAAACAACATTAAACTAAGATAATATAATGGTTACTCTAATTTCTCACACTTGTGTTTCTTTGGTCTCTTGTTCAGTCATCTTGCCGGTTTTTCCGGCAAGATGACTCCGTTTGGAGGGTCTTGTAACCCTAACACGCTAATCCCTCTATCTCAACAAGAATCGGGACACCCTACCCCTAGACGAGGGCTAAGGACTCAGTGGTAGGGGTGAAGGGCGAAATGGGATTGAGCCTTAGTTTTACAGCTACAGCTCTTTTTAAGATTTCAAGGTGTTTTTCATGTCTCTCTTAAATAAAATAATTTTAAAAAGTGAAAAGCCTTTGATAATTGCAAGATTTGAAAAAAGCAGGGGCAGACATTGCCTACTGCCTACTGTCTGTTACCCCTGGCCACAACATTTTTAATTTTGGCCACTAAAATATCCACATCACAGAGAACTTCACCTGGTGCCTCAACACCAACTCCACATCCAAGAGAGCCCAGCAGTGCCTCTACTTCCTGTGGAGACTGAAGAAGGCTCATCTTTCCCCTCCCACCCTCATCATGTTCTACAGGGGTACTGTAGAACTGTACTTCAAAGTAAACGACCGCCCACCTGTCCGGCCGGACACTGAGGGACGACTGACTGTCGAGCTCTCCTGCTACCCATTTCAGACCAGCTGCCCATGCCCCAGCTACCGCCACCTGCCTTGGACTAGCTGCCCACCCTACACTGAAGTTTTCAAGGACTCCTAGCTATCACTACTACTAATACTACCACTATTAATATTAGTAGCATAATAACTTTGTAGGTTGTTTGACCAGAGGTGGATGGGTCCCCACTTGTGAGCACTGGTTCCTCCCAAGGTTTCTTCCTCAGCTCTGAGGGAGTTTTTCCGTGCCACTGTCGCCCCTGGCTTGTTCACCTGCGGTTTTTACATTCTTGTTAAAACTTTGTCTTTGCTGGAGTTCTGTGAAGCTGCTTTGTGACAACATCAGTTGTAAAAAGCGCTACACAAATAAATTTGACTTGACTACGTTGAAGAGCATCCTGGGCAGCGGCATAATCACCTGGTTTGGGAATTGCATAGCCTCGAACCGCAAGACCCTACAGTGAATAGTGAGGACACCTGAGAAGATAATTGGGAGGTCTCTGCCCTTCATCGTGGGCATCTACACCACAAGCTGCATCCACAAAGCCACCAGCATCCATCCATCCCTTACACTGACTTTTTTCACTGCTGCCATCTGGCAGAAGGTAACGGAGCATCCGTGCCATCACTGCCGGACTCTGCAACACAAGGACTGAACTGGAAATCCCCCCTCACACACATATACACACCACTTTTTGATGCTCTACTTGCACTACCTGGAACATTGCTGCTAATACTGTGTTCTACTGAAGTACTGTATTATTCCTACCTTAGTAACTGCTGAGCTCACGCATGTTATAATCTGACTGCGTAAACTCACAGATCACAGCATGTTAAATATCTCTGCACCTTATTCCACTACCTCAGAGGTCACTAAAAGGTCGACCGCGGTCCGAGCCCAGACCCAGACACTCTCCTATGTTGACCTGAACCTATAACCAATAAACTATGGAGAATTATTTAATTTCAACATGGTGGCTCTATTTTAATCAGCGCAACTTTTCTATCCTTTATAATAATGGTTATGCAGACCCTGTGGCCTGACTAGCCATTGGCCTTGGATATACAGTATCTTTGAACATATTAAAAACAGCAGGCCTGCTGAATTTCGTTAATAACAAAATAAGGACTTTATCAATTCAAGTGAAACCCAGAGTCTGTTTCATCAGAGACTTAACTGACTTTTAGACAAAACAGACAAAATTTACTAACTGTAACATCATCGCTACCCACCGTGACAGCACACAGTAAGCAGTCTGCCTTGATGACTGAGCTATTAAAACAGATATATAAAGACACTAAATAAGACTACAAGTGCCAGGGCTGACACTAGAAGAGAACTGCATAACAATGACGACTACAAAAGAAACTAATTTGAAAAATTCAGCATCAAGTGGAAGAAAAAGTCATGATGTTCTTGTCTATATCTTTATGTTTATAGGGAACAACTCATTTAGTGCCGCAATCTTCACGGAGTAGACACACGGGATTTGGAGCAAAAAGAAAATAAACATCTGACTGGTATCTAAAATTTACATCTAAAATTTTTGCCACAAGATTTGTCGCTTAGCGTCTCGAGTGGCCAGGGCAAATTTTTAATTTGTTAATCTGTTAATTTGTGGATAAAACGAACACTTTCATTTTCAGAATTAAATTAGACAAGTACCTCAGCTATAGCAAAGCATTAGCTCAAATGACATCTCAAAGACTGTTCTGATGAGGCCAGCGGTGAACAACCATTGGGCTCAAACGAAAAGATGCCTGGGGGCATTTGGGCCTCTGTTAGCCCTGTTTAACACCGCAGGTTTTCATGAATCTGTGAGAGATCAATGGCCCTGCCACAAGGACCCAGTGACATTGGCAAGTGGCGTAATTACCAAGCAGAAGGTCGACTATATGGGATGGAACTGACAGGGAGAGTGTATATACGTGTGTCTTTCCTTCCGAGACCTCCTGACTCTCTGGACCAAGATGGCCATGTTAAGCCACTGTGTGATTTTAGAAATTTTGTTCTTCGGTGACTCACATTGTACGTTCGAGTTGCCCATCGTGGTCGGACAAAGCCTGTGATCTATATACTCACACTGTATAAAAAGACTTGGCCCGACTTGCACGATGTAATGTGGGTGCTCACACTGTACCCGAAACGCAGCCTCTACAGACGCCCATCTAAAAAAAAAAACTGCTTCATTCAAAACAACACGCTGTGCCTAATCAAAACACTGGCTGTATCTCATATGTGGGGCTGGGTGGCAGGGCCCACGGGACACCAGTGGATGCTAATGAACAAGTGCTATGGTCAAAAATAGCCCTTTTGCTGAAGTTCGCGCTGGCACAATGAACAGGGTGACTACAGTGTCATTCACATAGCACTATGGCGCGGTCACACGAGACATGACCAGAGCATGACAGAGAGCAAATGAGCGTGTTGGTCTCCAAGTCCGTGACATACATGTGGGCAGCATGTCCTTTCTCTCTGTGCATTAAGCTACATTCACATTACAGGCCTCACTGCTCAAATCCGATCTCTCTGACAGGATGGTTCACACTCATATTGGTAAGTAACTCAAATCGGTCATTAATTAAACTATACTGATGAGGGTACGGCTGCCACAGTATCAGAAAAATAAATATCTGTAATTCAGACTAATTAAAAAAACAAACAGAGCGATTTATAGAGATAATGCATATTTTTATGTTCACTGTCTAAACTCTGCATTTATTTTTCTTCATTTTTGGAAAGGAGTAGCTTTTTTATATAGATTGTGTCCAAATTTAATGATGAATGGAGCAGAAAGAGAACTTTAAATCTCTTTACACTCACTCTCTCTCACAGACACACACACATTTTCTAAGCCACTTCTCCCTCAGGGTCCCTGCTGTCATCGGGCGGAAGGCCGGACACACCCAGGTCGCCAGTCCATCGCAGGGCAGACAGACAGACAGACACATTCACACGCACACACCCACACCTAGGGGCAACCTAGCATGTCCAATCAGCCTGACTGCATGTCTTTGGACTGTGGAAGGAAACCGGAGTACCCAGAGGAAAACTATGCAGACACGGGTAGAACATGCAAACTCCACACAGAACGGACCCGCCTGGGGAATCGAACCCAGGCCCTTCTCGCTTGTGAGGCGAAAGCGCTACCCACCACGCCACCGTGCCGCTACACTCGCTCACATCACTGGAAATTAAAAATGACAATGGGAGGGGTTTCCTTATTCTGTAAAGCTACTATTTTGGAGATGAGGTTTTGGTCTGTCAGCAGGGTTGCTGCAGAGTTCTTGTTGAAATGCACCATTAAATGCCGAGCAAAAGCATTTCCAGCTATTGCTATGCCATAGATTTATATCTCACCGAGGGACATGAAATCTGAAGCATCATCTACAAGCAAAACACACCGGTAATGCAGCAATATATCAGCTTGAAATATCAGTCAAATGTAAACATCTGTCTGATTTTTGTTTTAAACAAATTATCTGCGAATATTGATACAATATCATGGCACATTCCTACTTTTACCACTTTTATGAAATCAAAAGTTTGTTTCAAGTTCTGGTTTAGGCCTCCAACTACAGACAAAAAAAATACCAGCGAACATACTAAATAGTGAGCAATACCAAAATGCAGCAGGTGCACTGATGTTTTTTTCGTTGCTGTTTTTTGAATTATGTTTAAATCAAGGACGTTAAAAAAAGCTAAATGAATAATTTACTCAACTTTAAAAAAAATACATTACATTCATAATAATATGAATGAATCAGAATTTTTTTTAAGTTTGGTTTTCCATTAATGATTACAGTTTTTGAATACTGGAGAATATTGCATTCAACAGAAAGGCGAAAGAGAGAAGAGAGTTAGAGAGAGAGCTAGAGAAAAAGAGAGTTAGAGAGACAAAGAGTTAGAGAGACAGAGAGAGTGAGAGACAGAGAGAGAGAGACGGGAGTTAGAAGAGAGACGAGAGTTAGACAGAGAAAGAGACAGACAGAGAGAGTTAGAGAAAGAGAGAGAGAGAGACAGAGTTAGAGAGAGAGATCGTCTGATCGTCTACAATCAGAGTGGACACAAAAGCAGGTGAGAGGACAGACACTGAAAAGCCCAGAGATGTCAGGATCCTGGAAGGGCCGTCGCACAGGGCATGACTCTGGACGGCTTCAAGAACGATCCTAGTTAATGATCAGTCAGACTGGCTCTTACAATGTGCCACAAATACTGCCGTATTACAGTGTCTTAAACATTTAACCCTTCAGCCAAGGCACCACGTTCAGAATGACGCATCACAAAGCCCTGGATTCAGCTTGTGTTCTTTAGGTGCCCAGGACCAGGGCTGTGCCCGATACTGAATGAAGTGTTAACTCTTCCGCCAAGCTTCTTTCCTGGCACTGAGGGACGAGATAGCAAGAAAGCAGTGGCAGGAATTACTCCTCCGTATTAAAAAGAGCGCAGGAAACTTGGTGATGAAAACACTCTGTTTCCTACCGATATGCAGAATATTCCTGACTCTAAAAGACGGCAAAAGCCACCAACACATGCTGATTCATAATCACACTTCACTCTTTAAAAGACAATGTTAGCATGGGCTGAAGGGCATTCTGGCTGAGGAAGTTCAAACGGTTTATCACACTTCCAAGCTGCAAATACAACAATCCAATTCTTCAGTCAACATTTCGTCAGCAAAATAATGAAAAGCTTGTACATAATAAGGTCCAGGATAATCTAAAATGAGGCTCAGTTGACTTGTTTGTGGGCCAGCGTGCTGGTTTTTTTGTTAGTGGTATAACATTAGCAGTAAAATGCCATGATCCAGAGCTCCAGACTGCAACTAAAATGGTGGCAACTGTGACCAAAATTATTCATTTGTAAGTAATAAAACTGATTAACTCACCAGTGGCGACAGATGGCGACTTTGGATTATTATATTTGTTTTTAATAAGTAATTATTTATTACTATTGTACTGTATTTACTGCTTCTTCATGCATTTTCCTTTATAATTTTTCATCTTCATACATCAAAATGTGAGACGTCATCTAAAAACACCTGAGCCATCACAGGATTTCAACCAGAGCGGCAAAACATGACGAAAAGCGTACGAGCCCAGCAGAGCTGAGCTTTCTTCCGTCAAGGTCAACGTGTAGAAAATGGCAAAGCAAAAAATATTAGATTTTTCACAATCACAGTCTCTGTCACACAGACTGTGCTCAACCTCAGTCTGACTCAGGACCAGTGAACCTGTTTGAATTCTGTTGGAAAGCAGGCAAAGATGTAGCTGGAAAATGGATTTCATAACAGGAATGAATCATTTCAGAAAAGAGACGGTGAAAAAACACGGCGGGAGTCGAACGCATAAAACGGATGCGAAAAAAGAAAAATTCCTGTGCAGATCAGTGGTTGAGATACAAACAGACATTCTGATTGTTTTATAGTGAAATGGTTCATTTGCAGAGGACTTAGACTCAAGTCTTTACAGTGATGGTGATAGAAACCAGGACTCCTGATGTCTACGATGCAAACACAGCCATTTGATTTACTATCTGAAACCACCAGTGAACCAGCACGTGTCCTCTGACTTTTTACGTAATGTTGATCACGGTAATACGGCAGTAAATCTGAAAATTCTTTGGGGACCATTTTACCTTGGAATACCTTTCATGTATCCCTCCACCATGAATGGACTAAAATGAATTGATTTAACGTCCCAAACATCAGGCACTGTTTTCATAACCATTTCACCTAATACTTATCTGGGAGGAAGCTTTTAGAGACATTTAACTCCTCAGACGTCTGGTTCCCACCATCATCACTCTGAACATTTCTGACTCTGTAAGTCTCTCTAGAACAAAGCATTTCATATCAAACCACTCTGCATCAATATGTTGACATGTTAACCATTTAATTATGTGGAAAATCTGAAACAACTGTTTCCCTACAGATCACAAAGCTGACCTGAGGTGTGTTGAAAAACTTTTTTTTATTTTTCTGCATTATTACTACTTAGCACTTTAAAAATGCTATTGGCGCCTGATTTAATTTTTTTTTTGTGGGAGCCAGTTTCTTTGTCTGGAGCCCTGATAATACAACATCTGCCCCAAGGAAGACTGAACTATGCACAATTGCTCACATGCAATCACATGATTAAAGATTAGAGAGAGAGAGAGAGAGAGAGAGAGAGAGAGAGAGAGAGAGAGAGAGAGAGAGAGAGAGAGAGAAAGAGTTACAAGAGAAAGAGAGGGTTAGAGAGTTAGAGAGAGAGAGAAAGTTAGAGAGAGTGAGAGTTAGAAGAGAAAGAGAGGGTTAGAGAGAAAGAGGGGGTTAGAGAGAGAGAGAGAGAGAAAGAGTTACAAGAGAAAGAGAGGGTTAGAAAGTTAGAGAGAGAGAGAGAAAGTTAGAGAGAGTGAGAGTTAGAAGAGAAAGAGAGGGTTAGAGAGAAAGAGGGGGTTAGAGAGAGAGAGAGAGAGAGAGAGAGAGAGAGAGAGAGAGAGAGAGAGAGAGAGAGAGAGAGAGAGAGAGAGGGGGTTAGAGAGAGAGAGAGAAAGAGGGGGTTAGAGAGAGAGAGAGAGAGAGAGAGAGAGAGAGAGAGAGAGAGAGAGAGAGAGAGAGAACGAGAAAGAGGGGGTTAGAGAGAGAAGGCAAGGGGCAGAGGGAGTTGGGTGCTGGGGGTGTTGTAACGTAGTAGGAAAAAAAAAGCTGTAAAAGTCACAGAATATCAGGAAACTGAGTTCAGTCCAGGCCGGAATAGCCCAGCAGACCCAAAGGAATATTATGGTACTTCCATGTGCCTCACCAATAGCGGAACAGCGGGAGACGGAAACGAGACGTCCAGCCTGCACTGAGGAACTATAAGGCCATACTAGAGCTGCATGATACAGACAAAATTCTATATATACCAATGACAGCGTGTAACAGTGACACGACGTCATGCAAGATACACTACCAGTCAAAAGTTTGGACACCTAGCTGCTTGGGGGTTTGCCTCCCTTTTCTATTTTCTACATTTTACAATAATGTAGATAGACCTGTCACAGTCATGAAAATGTAGCTGTAACAGCCATATCAATTACATTTTTTAATGTATTACTGTTAATTACAATTTAATTATGAACAATTAAATTACTTTAAAACTATTTAATTGCACTAATGATGCACAAATCTAAAGAGGCCAACTGGGCTTTAAATCCTTTATTTCATGTTTGGTTTAAGCACTTTTGCTGCGTCTCACGACATCCACCGTCTGATCTCCTGCATGCTCAGACTGAGAGATCCGATAGAAATCCGAATACGAGTTTACATGCACGGAGAAATCCGATTACTGAGATAAAATCCAGCTTCTTTATCAGATTTCTTAATTGGATTCTTAGATCGGAGTGTAGCGTTTATCTGAATAATCAGATAACTGCAGGAATTTGATTATGATCGGATTATTGAGAGCATGTATACGCACTCATTGTATGTTACAATATAGAAGTATCACTGCAAAAGGTAACAAATCATGGAAAAGAACTGCTATCAGGCGATCAGATCACAATCACTTTGACAAGCCCAAGTAAAGACATACAAACTATGAAATAACACATACGCAACCCCGCAGTGATCAGAAAAGTGTTAAACAAGTTTTAGGCGCAATCACATTTCTTCTTTTTACCCCTAGCCCTTGTTTAGGAGTGTTACCCTAACTTCTTGGAACTGAATTACAAGGAGTAGTCGTTGAAATTCCCCCACAAAAGGGGACCCTCAAATAAAAAAAGTGAAAGCAGAGGGAAAAGTTCAGCTCCTCACTGCTGGGCTTTAGTTACACTCAGGGCATCAGATGCCTTCAAAGAGGGGGGCAATTATTTATTATCATCCACCCTTAAGTCTTCAGTGATATGAAGCTTAAGTTATAGATTCCCCAGATTCTCGTTTGAATTTTCCTGTTCCACCTTAAATGGTGCAGCAGTTACATTCTGGCGCTTCAGGTGTCAGAACTGCTGGACTATTTAAAGTGGAATGGGAAAGTTAGCTAGCTAGCTCCCGGGACATTAGCAGGCTATCAGCGACTTTATCCCCCCCATCTCAACAAGAATCGGAACACCTCTTGATGTGAACATGTAAAACAGAGGGTTAAGGGATGAGTGGTAGAGGGCGAGGGGTGAAATGGGATTGAGCCTTAAAATTCAGGCCCCTTTGGCTTTAAAGATGTTCTCTTTATCTTTCTCTCAAGCAGCTTCACGAGGAGTCATAAGGGATGCTTTTCCAACAAGCCTGAAGAACATCCACAAATGAGACCTTGCTGTTTCTGAAAATCATTTGGAGTTTTTTGATATTTTGCAAATAAATGTAAAATTTTGCCTTTGGAATAAACAAATTCCATTAACATTTAAGCATGGGCTTCAGAGAAACAGCATTTAAAATGAAATATGCATATTAGGTATTAAATGTGTCCAACATTTGATTGCTGGTGTAAGAAAAAAATGGGAAAAAAAAGGTCTGCTTTATTTTGACCAAACATATTTACTGTAATTGGACCACAGACAATAAAAAATTGTGTTTCATTAAAGTTCATAATGCATCCAAAAGAATGTGTGTAAATCTGATTTTTTTCAGATTTACACACATTCTTTCTTCAGATTTAGGTTGCTTTTTTTAAACACGTAACACAGGCACTGACCAGAAGATTCAGTGACCGATCAGGCCCTGCACTGCTTCCACGGAAAAAAAAAAAAAAGGCTTTTACCCTCCGGTTTACTTTCTCTAAGACAGGGCAAGTACTGATGAGAGCAGTCAGACAAAATACAGAGAAGGAAAGCCTGCAGGCCACTTCTTTATACTGTCTTGTGGAAAAGCAAGAGTGTGAAGAATTAATGCTTAAGGCACAGCAGTGACCCTGCAGGCTTCAACCAGTTTAAACTTGAAAAATAGGTATGAGCGCTATGGGACAATCATGTTGATAAAGCTAGATGTAGGGCTGGGCGATAAAATGATAGCGATAGTTATTGTGATATAACTTTCGTCAAACTAACTATAAGAAATGACTGATGTAATACTTTCTCACACTTCCAGTTGGTGGCACTTTCTACTGCAAAGAAAGCAACACTACTGTGTTCAGCACAGTCTGAACCACAGAGTTATACATTCCCTGTTCGAGTGGAGCGACTGGCGATCTGTTCTGTGACCAAGTGTGAGTGACGAGATCAACTGCACTGTCCTACAGTGAACTCACCTCTTTCCTCTTCTCTCACTGCAAGATGTTTTAGCCACGTTAAGTCACATCTCGTCCTCTCAACTACAGCACGATTACAGCGCTCAGTCACATTTCAGTATTAGCGCATTCACAAAGAAAGAAATGGTTCATCTTAATAACAGGCCTGATTTAAACGAAAGTAAACTGAGGACGCTGTGTGTGTGGCACTGGATAGTGGGAGAACCCTAGCTTTTCAGGCTAGTTTCCAGCGATCCATCAGTCGTACAACACGGTGAATTAAAGATACTGCAGATCAATCAAGACAAAAGAGCACCGAGCTCAGTTTAAACACATGTAAAAGGAGGACTGTTTCTCAGGATGAGAGATTCACACTGCAGTTAACGTTTTCACACAGCGAGCATCAGATATAATGTTATTGTGGTTCATCCCTCAAAATACTATGACAGAATAGAGAAAGCCAGTTGTCTGCTAGCTGGGGTCTGAATACTGTGATGTGCTCTGGCATGGACGTGGTAGGAGTGATGGCAGCAAGGCGGTGTGATCCATCACTGAACTACCGAGACAGCTAATGTTTGCTGTTCGTATGAAGCTGATGTTGTTGAGAAACTAAACAGTTTAGCACTTGTAACCAGACAGCCTAGCATTCATGACCAGACAGCTAAAATAATCTATTTTCTTTCCTAAGTCAAAAACTGAGGTTGTGCTTTTCCAACTGGCAAAAACAGCCGACCAAATGCTTTGTCCTACTCTCCCATGACAGATTTGTGAAATGTTCCACTGTTTGAATTGAACTGAATTCAGAACCATCAGCCAACTGTGTTTGCACACTGTAGAATTAGACCTCCGCATTTAACCCATCTGTGGCTGGTTCCCTAACCTGGTGAGTGTTTGTCGTGTTCTGACCATAAAGCATAGTTCAAAACAGTAACTGACCACTCAGGAGGAAAAACCAGCCTATACTGCAATCACGATTTAAATGCAATAATTTTCAGGCCTGTTTTTTTTTTTTGGCCCAGAGAAGTAGAATATCCACTTTTCTTGGCTTTAACACTGAGTATGTCAGATGGTTGTGATGTCACATGTAAAGAACATGGATGTTGTGTAGCTTGATTGGTCCAGCTCATCTACAGGCAGTTCCCAAGCTCTTCGTTATTACTTGATTTTTTTTTTTTTACATTTAAAACTTGGTAAGACAACATTGCTTGTAATGTTTTATATAATAAAACTCGCAGCTTGTGAGATTTGGAAATTGCACTCTTTGGATTTGCAATTTCGATATAAAAACGACTGATCTTTCATCCCAACTTCAAACTTGAAAGAAATAATGATTTGAGATTTATCATGATATGTATTAATATCAACTGATATGAATTTTTTTTTATCATGATAAGATTTTTGGCCATATCTCCCAGCCCTAGCAAGACGTGAGTAAACAAACACAGGACCACGAAAATGGCCCAATCCCATTTCTTCTTTTTACCACTACCCCTTGTTTTCGAGTGTCACCCTAACCCATTGGAACGGAGTTACAAGGGGTAGTGGTTGAAATCTACCCTCAGAAATGGTACCCTCAAATAAAAAGAGCAATACTTTATTAACAGCTACTAGTGCTCCTCTGTAGGCGGAGGGTAAAGCTCAGCTCAGTCATATATTGCCCAGCTTCTTGTTCCAATTTTCCCATTCCACCTTTAATGGTGCAGCAGTTACACTCTGTCGCTTGTGTTTGAAAATCCTCTGATTGGAGGCCATGTAGCCCAACACTTCATCCGACCCCTCCATCTTACCAAAACTTGGGACACCCTAAACCTAGACATGAAGGCGCAAAAGCGAGGGCTAAGCTCTGAGTGGTAGGGGCGAGGGGTGAAATGGGATTAGACTTCGGTTTGCTAAGGAAACAACAGCCAAAGATACAAATCCATTCAGTGAAGTCTGTTGTTGGGTCACCTGAGTGACAAAACAGCTTGTAGTGGTGCTATCAGTTGAACCCCAAGGCTAAAACTTACATAAACCATTGAAGCTGTTCTTTGATATCTTTCTCAAGAACTGAGCACACAACAGAACACAAAGCACATTGGCATTCGAGCCTAAATGCCCCAGACAGACCAAAAAGACCAGTGAAAACAGTTTTGGGTGGAAAATCCTGATTGTCCAGGCTGAAGGCTTGGAACATTTACCAGCAACAATTAAGCGATTAGATTACATGCAGTTGCGCGCGTTTCCTTCAATCCAAAAGGTTTTTATAGAACATCCCGTTTCTGGCAGCAACCCAACTGTTCTCCAAGCTAATGAAATCGGCCTCTGTCATTTTCACAGCCTCTCCCAGCCACGTCCCACTGACTCAGTGAGGCTAATTGCAGTTTGAAGAACAGGCCACTAGCAATAAAGTTGGACCTAGGGTGAATGTGATAATCTGCGGAAAATGTCTCTCTCCCTGTCGGTGAGTCAGCATTACGTTACAGGCCTAAGCTACACTGGTCAGGCATAACATTATAAGCACCTCCTTGTTTCTACGCTCATTGTCCATTTTATCAGCTCCACTTACTGTACAGGTGCACTTTGTAGTTCTACAGTTACAGACTCTAGTCCATCTGTTTCTCTGATACTTTGTTAGACCCCTTTCACCCTGTTCTTCAGTGGTCAGGACCCCCATGGACCCTCACAGAGCAGGTACTATTTGGCTGGTGGATCATTCTCAGCACTGCAGTAACACTGACGTGGTGGAGTGTTAGAGTGTGGTGCGCTGGTCCGAGTGGATCAGACACAGCCTGTCTGCACAACTGCCTTTTGTCATTAAGTGTTTAACAGAGAGAAGACAAATAGGTTACACATTCACCTACACATGTAAATGTGCTCTCTTATCCCAAAACCAAGCAAACAGTAAACTTTCCAGCACAAATTCAGGCTTGGAGTGCAAGACAGAGAATCGTACAGACCCTATTTACATATGAGACGGGCCTGCGGATGTGCACTACACACATCCTTATATGGAAATCATACAGCAAATTGGGATCCATCATTAAATAAACTTTTTCAGCAAACCTTGAAACTTCATTTTAGATCTTCAAACTAGGTTTTTAAAACCGGTTACATGTGCTTCCCATTCTGAGCCATGATGTCATGATACACTCTGAGAGCATCTCTCCTACTGCTGTAAGGGGAAACAGATAGCGCTGCGGTGCATGTCATAATGCAGTCGTTATGGAGGCTTCTGAAGTGATCGAATGTCATTTTGATCACAAGAACCTTGGAAAGACTGCAGCTTCCCTCGCTCTTACTTTTCTGTCCCTCTCTCCTGAGGACAGGTAACACAAGCCGTTTTCAAAGGCTTGGCAGCAGGGCGTGAACATTTTGAGCTCAAGGTGAAATCATCTTGTATAGTGAGGCAGCACTGCTTGCTGAACAAGTTAGGAGTCTAGCCCAAGGACTCTTACTAGTGAAGCTGGTGTGCACGGAACAGAACCCCAGTCTGCTGTGGAAAGTAGGGCTGAACAATTTGGGGAAAATATCTAATTGCTATTTTTCACAACTTACGTTACGATTATATAAATTATATAAATTGAGATTCAGGCTTGGCCAAGAAGAACAGAATGTGCACATTTTTGGCTGGATCCCTGAATGGCCAAACTGCCAGTAAGTCATAGTTATGATCTCACAACACATGGAGAATTGGTTGCCTCTAATTGGTCTACAGGCATTTCACAAGCTCTGTGTTAAGTTTAATACCCCCTCTGAAAACATAAGACAATGTTTTTTTAATAATGTACACACCTAAAAAGGTGGTTTTTCAAGGGTTCTTTAACAAAGGCAGTGGTTCTATATAGAACCATAAACACTCCATTTGCATGGTTAGAGAGTTTTATGCATGAAGAAATAGTCTTCAGATTGATGGAGATGTGTGTATAGATTTGCATAGGGTTCTATATAGCACCAAAAAGGTTCTTCTACTTTTAAAAGAGTTGACACCATAACTACAGCAGAATCCATTTGTGCTATATAGAACCATATACAACCAATCAATCTGAAGAACAGTTTCACCATGCAATGAACACTTCAAGCATGCAAATGGATCTTAGAGTGTTCATGGTTCTATATAGAATGACTGTCTTTACTAAAGAACCTTGAGGAACCATCTTTTTAAAGAGTGCAGGCTACAAAAAAATTGCAGCTCTCTTAAAATGCGAGTTAAATGATTTATCTCTCATCCCTAGTGGAAAGGCAACTGCATCATTCACAACAGCTCAAAAACCTTCACAAGAACACCACTGAGCAAAGTATGAGGGACACCATACACCAGTGTTCAATACCTACCATGTCGCCATGGGTCCTTTGGCTCAACCGATCCGGAGACGATCTCCTCATCGGAAGGAAATGTTACCCTCTTGGCTCCATGTTTATGTCCTACACCCTCTTCCTGGGCTGGAGACGGGGTAAGAACCTCCACACTCATTAAACCAGGAGGCATCCCATCACCCCCTTCTGAAGGTTTCTGCACATCCTTGTTTGCGTCGGTGTCCAACTGTAAGGGCTTGGCACCAGTACATCCAGAAGCACTTTCCTCGCTTAAAGCGGTCCCACAAGCCGTCGCTGGTTCGGACTCCAAAACTCCACTTTCATCCAGACTTAAATCCACACCGATGTCCATGTCGCCATCGTCGGCCACAGAAAACTGCAACTTCTCTCTGCTACTATCCTGTTCGCTGCCATTCGGCCTGCAGTCAACAGCGAGCCCATTGTTGTTCTGTGGAAATAGTTCTTCTTTGCCTATCTCGCCATTGTCGTCCTCGTCCCTTACATGACAGTCCATCACTCTTGCCAGAGCACCATCGGTGAGAGTCTCTGCATCACCTGCTTGCTTCCCTGCATCCCGGTCCATTAAATGAAGGCTGTTACGTGGAATGATTTCCTCCGAGACGTGTGCTGAAGCGTCTATGCCGGTTTTTGTGTTTGCATTGCATAAATCTAGAGCCTGATCCTCACTATTCATCTTCTCATTTCAGTAGAGCTGCAGCACACCACTGACTGCCCCCTTGAGAAACAGGACTCTTGAGTAGCTTGTATAGTCTATGTAGTCCGAGTACGTCTGTAAAGTCTAATAATTACTATAATACTTTCTCTCAGAACAGAAAAACACAGTTCAGCGCCTTTCAGATAACTTTTTTCAACATTTTAAATAACACCACTTACTTCTAATATATACATGTATGTCCACAAATATAACAAACGCGTTTGCAAAAAAAAAGGCTGATTATTCAGTCTTGTGACTCCGAGGCTGCATGAAGTACTCGTAGCACCAAAACAGAAAAACCTGCCTGGTTCTTAAAGCGCTGCTATAAATGTACTCGAGACTCCTTCACTTTTCCAAAGAAGCACCTACTGTGAATATATTAATTATAGAGATGTCACTGAAAGCACTACCTTCCCACGTTTCCAAATCACCTTGGCAGTATTACGTCCAAACCCCACATAGTAGTTTTCTGTCAAGATCCTGTTCAACTGGATTCAATAAAAACACTAACTAGTTTCTACAGTTTCAACAGGGAGAAACGCGGACGTAGCTAGACCTGACTTTTCCTTCGTGTCAACACAGACGTGTAAAGGAAAAATAAGTATCTAGATCGAATAAAATATTGTCAAAAAAAGAAGAAATACAGCACATTAATGATGGAGAAAAGGGGGGAAAGGTCTCTCACGGCGCTTCCATTACCTTCACGTTAGCTGACTGTTAGCAGCGGCGGCTACAGCACTGACTAGCTTGCGCCAAGACCGTTTCATTTGCGTGAAAAGTGCAAAACAAGCGAAGTATTTTAGACCAAACGCGCCAAACTGACACCGACGGTGCTGCAAAGTGTTTCCAGCCGACTCGGTGCGGATGTGTCGAAGCGGAGGTGGTGGAAATGTGACTCTGTGTCATCGAAGAGCGGCGCTTCGCAGTCCTCGGGTCGGCTGAGGAAAATCGGCCGTCATGACGAGCTGCTGGCGCGGCGAGCGGCCAAACGGGCGAGCCGGGGCATCCAAAGCCTCCACAACAAAGTGCCGAGGGTTGAAGGTGTTAATAGCGCGATTCTGCGTCCGTATGATGGCACAAATGGAGGTCGGCGCAGGCAAACACACAGAAAACACGACCCCACACACACGCACGCACGCACGCACGCACACACACTTCAAATCCAACAACTGTTTTGTTGTTCACCCGTCGCTACGTCATCGCAGCGGCCGAAGAGCTCAGACTGAGGTTTCGGAACGGCACATTCGCGTCTCGCCGCAACGTTGTGGTCAGGTCTTAAAAGCGGCCACTGCATGGATGGTCACAAACGAAGAGTGACCGAAACACTCTTTCCAGTCTTTGGGTTATGGGAGGCGATTTTAAGCCGAGTCGCCGCTGCGCCAATTCGTGCTGTTTGTTTTGGCGAATCATGCCCGCCACTCTGCCAAAAGCTCCTGTCACGTTCACGTCTTCTGCTAATCGGCTAAAATGTTATGTATATATTTTTTTATTTTAGTGTAAATGCCAGAGTAATTCAGATATACGATGAGTTCATTCAAAATCAAACTTAAACAAGCGAAACTGCTGTTGTCATGCTTGCAAAGTCAGTGTCATGGCAGGTCAATGAAATGATGAAGGCAACCCCCCCTCCATTAAAGAGATTAATCACTGTTTTTGTGCACTCTCAATATTTGTTAGCATTTATAATCAACTTTTGGCTTTTGTGTGGTTGGAGCACTACAGCTGTGGGGCTGCCTACTCTGCAGGTTAAAGAGAAACTCCACCCAAAAAGAAAAATGTACATTTCTCACATCCTACAGCAGGAGTGTAGAGATGGTGCTCTTTCTGTGTAAAGAGTAGGAAAACCCTGTTCTGATGTATCCTGAAGGTTTTGGTGGGGTGGAGGGACTTTAAACAACTACAGCTGCTTTAGGGTGGGTATTTGGGGGCAGGCTGGGAACACAGAAAGAGGGCAATCGGCTAGCAAGCCATGTTTTGCAGCCATACAATCAATCAATCAACCAATCAACCAATCAATCAACCAATCAATCAATCAATCAATCAATCAATCAATCAACCTTTATTTAAACTCAGAACACATTGACGGAGACTCTCATATACAGCAATATAGAATATAGACAGATACAGTAATATAGGAATCAGAGATTGATGTACAGTAGTTGTACAGTAAAAAAAGCTCTAATTAAATAATAAAAATCCTAAAAGTAACATTTAATAATAAGAAGGTACCAATAAACTGTTAAATTATATTAAAACAGATATATTACAATTAAAATTGCAATATAACAACTTAAGTAACACAGCAGATAAGGATAAATCAAAACAAAAAAAATAGATGTAAGACAATACATTGACAAGAATAAGATAAATAAGAAAGAATATTAATAAAAGAAATAAAAACAATGATAGAAAGAGATAAAAGTGCAAATTAAAAAAGTAAAAGTAAAAACAATAGCTAAGACCAGGGGCGTTGCTAGGCCATTTATTTAGCCCCAGAAATGAATGCACATTGTTATCAACATTATTTTGCATTTATTCTTCATTATTTAAATGTGCCATCATGTCTTCAAATTCACAGCAATCCTTTAAAGCAGGATGAGATCTGGGATCGGCACTACTGCTGCTCTATTCCGTATCTGCTTCGACAGTGCTAGCAGAGATTTGCTAACATAACATCAGGAGGATTATATTCCTCTGTTGTTTGATTTGGGGAAAAGTGTAACGCCGGCTCAGCCGATCATATGAGACGTTGTAACTTGTAAGCCAGTTATATCAGAACTGGAGGTGGTTCTCTGGTGCCGCTCTGCGATGTAGTCAGTTGGCACCCGGGTCATTCTACAGAAACGTCCATTTCTGTGTCCCTAGTGTTTACAGATATATTACACTTGAAAAACATGTTAGGGTTACAATTTATTTATATTTTAAAATGAAACAATATGATATTTTAACAATTACACCTTGTGGAGCCTCAATTTAGCAATATTGTTTTTTAAATAAATGATATAGAATTCCAAGCACCACTGAAGTGCTCGTCCTCACAGTCATGTGTAATGGCTGAGGCCATATTTTTCTGTGGTTTTAACGGCAATAATCTATACAGGACTATGGAATATATAAATTAAATGACATAAATGAAACAAATAATAAATATGATTAAATATGTAATGAAAGTTGTGGTCCTCAGGAGCCGTGTCACTGGTATTACTGCGTAACAAAAATCTATTATTTTAAATAAAAGTCACACTGATGACATCACTTGACTTCCTTTTACCTGTTTTCTGAGAATCTACGAAGAAAAGCACATGGTGAGTCCACTGTGTCTTTCAGTTCTCAGAGATTTTCTCATTTAGCTCATGATTTCATACGAAGCTTTTAGCTGACGTCACTGGTGTGACCGACTTTATTCTGAGGCAATTTTGAAAAAATAGAACACAAATGGATTCAATTACATATTTTAGTTGAAATTCCGTGATTGACAACATGTGGTCTGATGCTCTGTATCAGCTGTTTTATAAAATGCATTTTTCATTAAAAACGTCTCTGGTGTAACCTTTCTTATGTGTGACACCAATGACGACCAGTAACACCAGTGACACCTATGGAGAGACAGAAAAGTGGACGTTTCTGTAGAATGTCCTGACCACTGAAGTTGTGACAGGATTCTAGCTTTTTAAAACGAAGATGAAAAAATCTATTATATACATACTGAATCAGTAATTAGTTACAGAGTGAAGATGTTTACCTACAATGTGTATTTGGGCAAATTGTTGTCTGTAAACTTGGCTATCGAGTTTTAACTGATTGCTTGTTAGCTATAGCTAACTGTAAGTTCATATGAGGTAAGCAAAAAGCTAGTTAGCTAAAGAGCCAACTATTTTAATTTTACACAACTAAACAGATTATTTGTTTTTATATTTCTTTTGTGTATTTTCACACAATCACACCAGTATTATCAATATATTATTTTAACATATCGTCACTGTCCAATGAAAAACAAGTATCTCCAAAATGGTAACTTTAAAAGAGAGGGCAAAAACACGCTTACCTTTCAATGTAAGTCAATGCAAAGATATATTGTTCCAAGTGATTTTAGAGCATTTCTATTGGTCCATGCTTCATGCAGTTTTTTACACAATGTAAAGGACAGCTGGAGTATTAAAATGATGTAGAAAACTAAAAATCAACAAAAATGCAGATGCATGGTTTTTGTTGGACACTGACGATATGTAGCTGATGTTTGTATCATGTTGACTGTATCGCACTTTTATATTCCTGAATTCTTCAACATGTAGATGATCATTAAGACATGGCAGCTCAGTGGAAGGCCAGGCAAGATTTTTCCAAGTTCAAACAAAAAAATCGTAAATATGAGTTAGCATGTTAGTAAACACGGCAAGGAGAGGGACAGAAAGAAGCTAAAGGAGACTGAGAAAGATGAAGAAGCAGGTCTGATGAAGGGAAATCTCATGTTTGTGCTGGCAAATGTCACTATGACCACGTCACCTAGACTGTTAAACAAAGTTCAACTACAGAACAAAACCAGACTCTCTGGTTGAGTAAACTGAGCCTGTACCAATCTATAATCTGTGTATTTGAATAACCTGCAGCTGAACTAAAAGCGAGGAGACAGCACTGCTTGACTTATTACCTTTATTGAATCTGTGCAAGTGGACAGCTTTTTCTATTTAACCCCTTAATGATTCAGGCTTATTAAATACTAAGGCTTATTATTCAGTCACTGTACTCGATGCAAACTAAGGAAGCTATTCTTAGGTTATAGAAGTATGTAATATAACTTTGGGCTGGCCAGCAGGCCCATGGCTTGCTAAGGGATTAAGTTGTAGAAGATATGCGCTTTATACACTATGAAGAAACAGATCTGTTGTATGCAAAATCTGGTCAAACAGCAGATTTATCCTAAATATTCCAGCTACTCCTACTTTAAAAGTGAATAGACATTTTAGGGCCATTAAAAACCACCCTCCTGTGGGCACATTTAGTTCAGTCCCTGCATGTAACTGAACTAACTGTCTTCAAATCACTGCCACAATGGAAAGGGTGGATTATTCAAATGACAGAAATCAATAACTGGAGCTTTTCTGTCTGTTTATATTTGGTGTGGCTGAAAGGGTGAAAAACATCTGTCTAGCATTGATCCTGTGTCGAATAAAGATAACATTTCTATTTTCTTTATGATTTTGTTTAACGACCAAAGTTGCACTAATGTTAGCTTGGTATATATTATTCTACAGGGAGGTTCATATGAAAGAGGCCCCAAGTATTCTGTAATAACTCTCTCTAGGACGGAACAATCTGAACAAAACGTTCAATGAGCTCCTCAGATATGGAGCTTCGAAAAAGTTGAGATGCCCCTGCGTCAGAGTGATGAGGTAGGCTCCGGAAAGCTGTCGCGACAATTAACCTCCGTTTGCAACTTTCAGGTGCATACCCCTTCACGTGTCTGGCAGAAAACAGAGATCACTTCCAGCATCGCATGTAATACAATCAATTACACATACGTCAAGGTCTGTAGTGTATTTTTTGGTTCAGATTGCTTCAACATAACGGGAGTTACAACAGAACATTAGGAGCCTCTTTTGAGTGGATCTCCCTGTATAACTCAGTGTCTAAGCGAGCAGTTAAGATTGGTTGATGCCACAGGGATTGCCAATGGTTGTATTGTGTAAGGCATGCTAAATATTACAGTGGGAGAATATTGATGAATGAAAACATGAAAATTATATGAAATTGTACATTCTGTCAAGTTGATTAAGATTAAGTGACTCTTATTAGAGTCAGGGCCTGGGTTCAATTCCCCAGCCGGTTGACCGGGTCCTCTCTGTGTGGAATTTCCATGTTCTCCCCGTGTCTGTGTGGGTTTCCTCCAGGTTCTCCGGTTTCCTCCCACAGTCCAAAGACATGCAGTCAGGCCAATTGGACGTGCTACATTGCCCCTAGGTGTGAGTGTGTGAGTGATTGTGTATGTCTGTCTGTCTGTCTGTCTGTCTGTCCTGTGATGGACTGGCGACCTGTCCAGGGTGTATCCTGCCTTCTGCCTGATGACCGCTTGGATAGGCTCCAGCACCCTCCCGCGACCCTGAGGGAGAAGCGGCTTAGAAAATGGATGGATGGATGGATGGATGGATGGATGGACTCTTATTAGTCACGCAACAGGGAAATTTCACCTCCGCATTTAACCCATCCATGCAGTGAAACACCACATACACACTAGTGAACACACACACTAAGGGGCAGTGAGCACCCTTGTCCATAGCAGTGGCCAACCCTATCCATGGCACCTTGGGAGCAGTTGGGGGTTAGGTGCCTTGCTCAAGAGCACTTCAGTCACATACTGTTGGCTCAGAGGATGAAAACAGTCACAAGACTGGTTTCCTAACCTTCAGCCCATGACTGCCCCTAATGAAGGCTGTCATGAGATGGAGGGATATGATGGTATGTTACAGAACACTGCATAACATATCAGATATCAGATAACATATTAAACTCTAGTTTTATATATAATTTATATAATACCGAAAAAAAGTTTACACAGTGACCTCACTGCAAGGCTTGTTCACTCCATGAGCCCCTTGCCATCTCCGCTACTGGTTAAAGTCCACAGACTGGTTTACTGGCTTATTTTGCAACCAGAAAAACTGGCCTCACAGCCATGGAGCAAGTGGCAAGATGGAATGGAAGTTAAACTCATTAAAATACCAGTTTTAAATGTAAACAGCAGAGAGTTGAAAAGCTCCCCAGATGGTTCATAAGTATTACTGCAATCGCCATCTGGCTGTTTGTTTGTTCTATTTTTATGTTCCTGAAAGTGACCGGAGGCGGGCCAGAACCTCTCAAAAGCTGGTTTAGAAATTTGGAGCTACAGTGATAGATGTCAGTGAAAGACTCCTTATGTAATAATTTCAATGGACTTACCATGACCTCGGACATAAAAAAATGCCCCTGTGCCTTTAATCTGGGAGGGGCCTGGGGAGGGAGTGGGGCTGTACAGACTTCTTCAGTTTGGTGGTGTTATTTCCATCTTCCAAGTTTTGTTTTACACCCATTGCCAGTAGAGGGCAGCATGTTATCATACAATGGAGGTTTGGTCTATTTTTAAAGACACAGTGGCAGTTCTAGGAGAAAAACCTGGGGAGTTTTGCCGACTTCATTTGTTGAATTCCCAATCAAAATGGCCAATAAGTCAGGATATATTTCTGAAGACATTAAATATAAAAATAAGTTGGATAAAGAAGGGGAAAACAAGTTTCTAAAACTGGAGTTTAACATTTTTTTTTTTTTTTAAGAAAGGCCTGGTAGACCACCAAAACAATCATCACCAGATCAAACATGACTTGAAGCTTTATCTCTGAGAGAAAATATAGCTCTACTCTTCAGATCTGAAAACATCCACGGGTGTTTCTGTCCATCCTTCCAATGTGAGAAGACGATTCAACCCTATGGGTCTGCAAGGACGTGTAGCTGTCAAAAAGCCATTATGAGAAAAATAAATAGACAAAATAGAAACTGCTGGTGTTCTCAGAACAATGGACTGACCATCCTAGAGTCCAGACCTCAGCATGGCTGGAGATGTTTGGGATCATGAGAAGCAGAAAGTGCAACCAAGTTCTAAGACTGATCTTCGGACGTGTGGAAAAATTCTCATGTAGGTTTCCCAAAAAGAAAAGAAGCTATTATAAAGGTAAAGAGTGATCAAACATTTAAGATTATATTTAGTTGCTGAGGCTTCTGTGTACATTTCTATTGATTATATCGCTGCTGCGTGAAGAAAACATCATATCTCCATTTTTTTTTTTTTAGCTTTTGTGATAATTTGAAAATGCCTGTCACTCTTTATCTTATGTGGAAATTTCATGATGAATGGACCAAAAGAAACAGCCTAAAATGACTTGGAAAAAACTCTTGCTTCATTCACTTACATTAAAAGCAAAGTAGGTTTTTTCCTTCTCCTGTAAAGTTACCATTTTGGAGATACGAGGTTTTCTTCCAACAACAGCGATATGCTTGTACTTAACAGCTGTTTCGAGATAAATGAAGAATGCTCTTTGGCTTTAGCACAGTACTCTATGATATTTGGCCTCCAGGCCTTAAAGTCAAGTTGAAATTAAAATCAACCGTTTTTATTAGGCCATGTCTTTGGTTAAGTTCATCACCATCCGCTGTATGATACCATTTAAATGAAGTGAAGTGACTCACCTCAAAAATGTCTTTTTTGGGTATATTGTGAACCAGTAGATGAGGAAAAATAACATTAACCAATAATATAATGTGCCATTTTCTCCTTCCCCACCTACCAATACTTCACAACTCGATTCACACTGATTTTAAGCTCAAGTGCCAGTAATATTAATAATAATTTACCTCTTATTCTCCAGGGTATATTTAGATTTTTACATCTGAATTTACATGACCAAATTATACAGTAAAGCAAATTATTCAGTAACTGCATGAAATAAATGTACATTTATATATATATATATATATATATATATATATATATATATATATATATATATGTATGTTACATTGCCTCTAGGTGTGTGTGTGATTGTGTATGTCTGCCTACCCTGCAATGGACTGGCAACCTGTCCAGGGTGTATCCTGCCTTCCATCCAATGACCGCTGGGATAGGCTCCAGCACCCCCCGTGACCCTGAGGGAGAAGCGGCTTAGAAAGTGTGTGTGTGTGTGTGTGTGTGTGTGTGTGTGTGTCTCTGTGTATTTATTTATTTTTGTAAAAGTTCCTTTCAAATGAACAGAAAATGTGTTTTATGATCATACATATTGCTAAATGCTTACGGTATACCTATTAAAAATCTCTGATGCTTTTTGTATTACTTTATAAAAATAATTTTTACAGAGCGGATCACTGAAGAGACGCCATCTGTTTATAGTTTATAGCCCAAATTTGTGGAAATATGGTTCGACTTTCAGTACAAAAAAAAGATGAGCTTCTTTTATTATAAGGGTTTAAAATTACATCGCCGTCTATTTGACTGGAAAGAAGACAGTTACAGCCTCATACGACACCCACCTTTTGAATGTAGCTTATGAAATATGAAAGTTATGAAGAACATGACAAAGAGTATTTTGGAACCACTGGTGGTCCCAAGAAGTTAAAAAGGTTAAAAGAGATGGGGGCCCCTTCAGTTACTTCAGTATCTGTTGCTTGAGTTGTTACTTCTTGACATTGCTATCTTTCTGTATTGTTTGCTAGATGTAGATATTCTCTTCAGTGCCTGTTTGTCTGTCTGTCTGTTTCTTCTCTTCTATCTCTTTCACTCTGTGAAACTGAAAATAGGTACTGACCCTCAGACATGTTAAGTTTGAGGTTTTGCATTTGCAGTGGACAGAAACAATTACCAGACCACTCCGAGATTTCAGGGATTCCAGGCCCAATCTGATGAGCAAGGATGTAATTTAGTCGGGCGAGGGGAGAGAGAGCGCAGGGACAGGAAACTGAGACCTCCCACGGGTAGACAAAAGTAAATATTTTAACATCAGATTGGAAGCGCTTGCCGCAGCTTGTTTTTTGGAAGTCATTTCTGGCCTTTCTCTATTTCCTCTGTGATTATTAATGGCTAGCTTTTGTCACTGCCAATCTCCACGGTGCCCCATTTGAGGAAAACCAACTGCATCCTTTCTACATTTCCGCTTCCATTAAGTAGTCAGCCTTTTATTTATCATGCGCAGAATATGTCAAGGATGTGCGCTGAAGTACTCACGTAATTACTGTACAGTTCCACAGCATAGAGTGTGGAGAAGGAGACCAGGAACCTAAGAGCTAGCGAATGCAGAACTGTGCATAAGCCAGAGGCCAGTAAAAACCTACAAGTAAGTACAAATAATTCATGTCACCATTGGCATATGCTGCTGGAAGAAAACCTTGCATTTCCATTTTTGTTGTTTTTTCAGGTTTTGACATGATTTGAAAATGCCTGTTGCCCTTTATCTTTTGTGGGAATTTCATGATGAATGGACTAAAAGAAACAGCATAAAAAGACTTGGAACAAAGTCTGATTCCATTGACTTACACTTAAAGTGTGTTTTTCCTTCTCCTGTAAAGTTACCATTTTGGAGATATGAGGTTTTCTTCCGACAACAGTGATATGCTTGTACTGGCTGTTTTAACTGGAATTGAGATACATGAAGGATGGTCTTTGACTTTAGCACAGTACTCTGTGATATTTGGTCCCCAGGCCTTAAAGTCAAGCTGAAGGTAAAATCGACAGTTTTTATTAGTCCATGTCTCTGGTTAAGTTAAGCACAGTTCATCATACAATACAAAATCCAATACAGAGAGCTGGATATTAGCTCAGTAATCAGGTTTCACAGTGCATGTGTACCCTTACTCTGATTTCTTTCGGTTTTCTTAATCTACGCATGTGCGAAAACAGAGCGTCATCCTAGACATTTACCACAGCATCATGAGCTGGCAACAAAAAACTTTTGGAGCAATGCTGAAACTGGCTTTATGCTTGATGAAATGAAAAATTTAAATATCCTTCATCTTTTAGATGATGTATATTAATATTTTCCGCTAAAATGATAAAGTTTGTTCTTCGTTTTTTTAAAAGCGTTTTTTCCGTTCTGTTTACATACACCATTACATTATTATCTATGTTTCTTGATGAGTTGCAAAGCAGAAATCTGACTGTCTGACTCATGTAGATCTGGAGTTTCCCATTACTCGATTACTCAAGTGTGTGTAAACATGTTGAACAGATTACTGACAAAATCTGAATTTCTGCAGGTATCAAGTAAATCTTTCATCAAGTCCACTCTTTCCTTTATTACAGCTTCCACTCTTTTCAGGTGACTTGCTTTCAGTTTTTTTTAAAGAAATCTGCAGGGACGTTTTTCCACATCTCCAGAGTTCAGTCTCAGAAGTTGGTTGTGTTTTTTGCTTCTCACAATCCAAATAATCCCAAACACATTTAATGATGTTGAGGTCTGGATTCTGGAGTGGACAGCCCTTTGTTTTGAGAACCAGCAGCTTCTTACATGTAATGGATGGACAGATACACCTTTAGATTTTTTCAGATCTGAAGGATGAATGGAGCTTGATTTTCTCTTCTCTCTCAGAGATGAAACTTCCTGTTTATCTGATGGTTACTTTATTTTGTCATTTATTTTTTCATAGGGTAAGTCAGTATTTTGAGAAAATAAGTCATTATTTTGACAGTTTTGGTGGTCTACCAGGTCTTGCACAGATGTTAGGAGCACCATTTTCTCTTTTAGTCAAAGATTTTTGAAACTCCTAGTTTCACAAATTTTACTTTGACTTTCCCCTTCCATATGTAAGCGAATTATATTATATCTAATCTCCTCAAAAATATCTCCTGAAATACAAAATAAAGGGCAGTCTCTGACTCATAACATGTGCAAATATGAATATGCACAAAATCAAACACATATTGTTACGTTTCCCTCAGATGGGATGGGTGGAGAGGAAATATCATGGCATGTGATGGGTGACGGAAGGGAAGGACACAAGGACACAGTAGTTGCGATTTCAGCTAATGCTTTTTCTTTACTTTGCTTCCCACTTGCAAAAGTGTATGATACAAGAATAACATTTACACATTTGAAACAGGCTTGACACAAAAAGTCTGAGGTTGGAGTTCAAGCTCGTAAAAAGCCTGTCCGCTGGCCACCATGTGGGAACAACCATTAGGCGGAGCGGGCTTGGCCGATCAGTGGCGTGTGACGCTGTGCTCCCTTCCAGTTGACCGCTCGCCCACTGGCAGGTGTGGACATGCCTTATATGGCATCACAGGAAGCTCTAGGTCCACTTGAACTTCCCGTCAGGTGGGCCGCAGGCTCCCAGACTAAAGCCCTGCGTCCCCGCCTGATTTATTTCACACACGGCAGGGAGCGAAAGCAGATCCAACCGTAATCTCCCGTCATAAGGGAGCTCGTCCTTTAGTCAGTCCATTTCTTATCTCCTCTCCTCAGGAGATCCATTCAGCTGACAAAAGCCTGAGGATTTCTGGAATTTATCTGTTGCACATTGAAAACACAACTGCTGGTCTTGTGGAGAGAGTTGAGGCAAGGTTCAAACAAGGAGCTGTATTGGTAGATCAGGTATGAAAGCCATCGAAGGTGTAGAGAGAAAATATGTACAACCATAGCCAATATACCTTCCATTAACCCTTTAAAGTTGATATTTCCCACTTGTAGCTCATTAAAACAACCAATATTCTAAATTCAAAATGTTCAATAGATACCACTTTTATATGGACGCCCATTCCTGACAGGTAGAGAACAAAAATAATCACCTTTTTTCTCCTTGTGTTTCTTTGAGCAATATGTCAGAATAATTGACTTAATATACTCAAATAATGAGAATGTTTCCAGATATTTTTATGATCCTAGGAGCTATGTTGTCTGTAACAAAAGCTCCTGGTAGGGTCTCCCAAGGCAAACTGGTCCTAGGTGACAGGTCAGACAAAGTGTGATCCAAAAATACCCTTATGAAAATAAGAAAACAGGACTTGTTGTCCCTGCCCGGATTAGGGTCACCAGGGCCCCACTCTGGAGCCAGGCCTGGGGGAGGGCGTGCCAGCAAGTGTCTGGTGGCCGGGCATCTACTCAGGGTACCCGGTCGGGCCCAGCCTGAAGGAGCTACAGGAGTCCCCCTTTCCATCAATCCATCGCCGATGGGAGGGGCAGTAGTAGGGGTTCGGTGCTTTGTGGATCGGGCAGTGGCCAAAGGTGTGGGCCTTGGCGTTCTGATCCTCGGTTGCTGAAACTGGCTTTTGGAACTTGGAATGTTACCTCACTGACGGGGAAGGAGCCTGAGTTGGTGCGCGAGGTTGAGAGATACCGGCTAGATATAGTCGGGCTCACCTCAACACACAGCTTGGGCTCTGGGTCCAATCTCCTTGAGAGGGGCTGGTCTTTATTCTTTTCTGGAGTTGCCCATGGTGTGAGGCAGCGGGCAGGTGTGGGCTTTCTCATAGCCCCTCGACTCGGCGCCTGTATGTTGGGGTTTTCCCCGGTGGACGAGAGGGTAGCTTCCCTACCCCTTTGGGTTGGGGAATGGGTCCTGACTGTTGTCTGTGCTTATGCACTGAACAGCAGTTCAGAGTACCCAGCCTTTTTAGAGTCCTTGGGAGGGCTGCTTGAAAGTGCTCCTCCTGGAGGCTCTATTGTCCTACTGGGGGACTTCAATGCTCATGTGGGCAATGACAGTGAGACATGGAGGGGTGTGATTTGGAGGAATGACCTCTCTGATGTAAATCTGAGTGGTGTTCAGTTTTTGGACTTCTGTGCAAACCACAGTTTGTCCATGACGAACACCATGTTCGAACACAAGGATGTCTATAAGTGCACGTGGCACCAGGACACCCTAGGCCACAGTTCAATGATTGACTTTGTAGTCGTGTCATCGGACTTGCGGCCATGTGTTTTGGACACTCGGGTAAAGAGAGGAGCTGAGCTGTCAACTGATCACCACTTGGTGGTGAGTTGGATCAGGTGGTGGGGGAAGATGCCAGTCAGACCAGGCAAGCCCAAACGTATAGTGTGGGTTTGCTGGGAACGTCTGGCAGAAGAACCTGTCAGATTGATTTTTAACTCACACCTCCATCAGAACTTTGACCAGATATCAGGGGAGGTGAGGGACATTGACTCAGAATGGGCCATGTTCCGCTCCTCCATTATTGATGCAGCTGACTCTACGTCGATCTACGTTCCCACCCTCACCCATGGTCATGAGCTTTGGGTAATGCCCGAAAGAATGAGATCATGAATACAAGCAACCGAAATGAGTTTCCTCCGCAGGGTGTCTGGACTCTCCCTTAGAAATAGGGTGAGAAGTTTGGTCTTCTGGGAGGGACTCGGAGTAGAGCCACTGCTTCTCCACGTCGAGAGGAGCCAGCTGAGGTGGTTCGGGCATCTGGTTAGGATGCCTCCTGGACGCCTCCCTCGGGAGGTGTCACAGGCAAGTCCAACCAGGAGAAGACCCCGGGGAAAACCCAGGACACGCTGGTGTGGTTTTTTGGATAATAAATCATTATTACAGAATGTTATGAGATAATTATGAAATTTTGACATAGCATGTCAATGTTTGAGAAAATAAGTTATGATTTAAAAGGAATAAGTGAATTATTATGGAATCATTATCTCGACATATGAAGCCATCATTTATTAAGTTATTATTTCAAGATACTAGTATAATAGTTTTAGAAAAAGAATCTTTACTTTATCTAAATTTTGCCTTCAATGTCTTGAGAAAATTTCAATGTAATCCATATTTTGAGAAAATAAGTCAATATTTTGACCTAGTCACCAATATGAGATCATTATTTCAACAATCAATATTTTAAAACTACATTTTTGTCAATAAGTCAGTATTTTGAGAACATATGTCATGTATTTAAAATACTGTCATATTTTCAATATAGTAAGTCAATATTTTGAGTAAAAAAGTCATTATTTTGAGATAATAGGTCAACATTTAAAGAAATTAAATCAATATTTTGGGATACTAAGTCAAAACTTAGGCAAACTGCTACCTACCCGGCAGGAATACGTGCATATTGTGTTTTTAAGAGGAAGAAGAGATACTTTATCATTTGTACTGTATTTATTTAATTTGATGACAATATAAAGCTGGGTGAACAGCTCTTGGGTTGATGTCCAGTGTAGATGATCTTCCTGCTCAAACATGCCTGATTCAGCTCCCCTATTAATTGCCAGGTTAAGTGGGTGTGTTGAGTAGAGAAACTACCAACCTGAGCTGGACCCTCCAGGACTGGAGTTTGATACAGCACCCCTGTTTTAAAATGTGCTTTTGTAGAATTTTTTTTTTTTTTTGTTATTATTGTTTGGCATTGAAACAATTGGTCATAAATCTGAAGTGTAAACAAAGAGTTTCATTCCAAAATGCTGTAAATACATTTTTCACATTTTTGGATAGAAAAAAAAAAGCAGTTGGTGCATAAAGGAAAACATATTTCTCCAGTAAGGGTGGTATTAATCATAATATAGCATTATTACTCCTAATAACTTGTTTAATGAAAAAATAGAACATTTTTGAAAGAGGTCTATAGTAAATTTTGCTACAATTCTCTTAAATGTAAATGTAAGCATAAAAGGAAAATGACATTACATAATCATCAATATTCAATAATAAAGGAATTGTTTCATTTAAATAGCCTAGCAAAATGACAGTCTTTTGAAGGTTTATTAAAAAAAAGAAAATCTGAAACTGATTTGGGCTCAATGGAATGGTTTGTGTTGGCATTCATATCATGTACAAAGTGCCTGTGCCGCCTGTCTGTGTATGTTTGCTGACCATGTGTTTGTGAGTTCGAAGCAGGTGCATTTGAACAGGAGCAGTATCAGGTTGTGTGCTCTGTTATTCACCCCTTTCCACTGTCGGTGGACCTCCCTCCCCCTTCCCCTGGACGCTTGTAAATCCAAAAACTCGTAGACTTGGAGGATTTCACTGTTCCTTCGCATCTGCTCATCTTTTTTTTGCTGTAAAGCTTTGCTTTATGGACACGTCAGGCGGAGACTTGGGGAGCCGGCGTTAAGTCCCCGGGAAGAAATTAATCTTCTAAATAAACTGGATCCAAGAGTCAATCGTTGATGTTTTTCACACAAAGGGAAATGCTACCGTGGCTAGGGTGAAAGATGTGTTGAAGGATGACTTCTTCTTCTTTAGACTGAAGCCTGCCTGCCCATTCACCCCCTCTGGCCTGACCATAGACCTATGGACCTCATCTGAAAAACTCAGCCTGGCCTTCATTCAGAAAGCTTTAATCTGAACTGTTCACACAACATTGAGTTATGGATGTAATTACTAGTGTCAGTTTCAAGAGTGCTAACAGGCTCATGATTCATGCATGAGTGGGAATTTGTGGTGTTTGAATGGGCTTTTGCTTTGGTTACAACAGCTTTTATAATGTTACAGTATCTGCCAGGCAGCGCCGGAGTGGGTGATCAGGAAGGTTGAGAGAATTTTCAGTGGGCTGGTAGCATTTTGAGCCTGTTACTGTGAGCAAATGTAAAAATTCATGCACATAAGCTCAAGAATAATTAGACAAACAATAAATGTTGAGTCCAAGAGTAATCTGTAGTAATTTAGGGTTAAACCAGTGACCCCAACCTCAAGTGGTAAAGCCTCAGTTTGCTGATTGTAACTGAGTCTCTGAAGCGTCTCATTCTCTTTTTTTTTCCTTTTTACCTTAAATCATGTAGCAGCTACATCCAGACATCTGTATGGGCGTTAACATGACATTTCTGCATTATATAAGCAAATTCACAGAGGGAGTTCACATCAGCCTTGAGGTGTTAGACAGTGGTGGACAGTAACAAAGTAAATGTAATTCGTTTCTGTACTTTTACTTAAGTACTTCATTAGTATCTGTACTTTACTGAAGTATTTTCATTTTGGCCGACTTTTTACTTTCACTCCACTACATTTCAAAGTCAAATATCTGACTTTTTACTCCACTACATTTTGTGAAATCTGTTGTTCCTTTTGGTTTATGTGTGTATAAAAACATAACATGTCAAAACGAAAGCAATGCAAAGCAAGAGCACCAATCGGGGCACAGCGGCCACTTTGTTTTGAGCTTATTTTGACCTTTTGGACATACCAACCCAGTGCAAGGACACGGTTCAACGTCAGTGCAGCAGCGGCAAATTTTAGGAGGGTCTATTCAACATAAATGATGAACTAACCTAACTTTGTATAAATAGAGCACAATATAGAAATATGTCCACATATGCAGTCGTGACTGACGCGTCTTTTATCTGAATTTATACAAACACTTCTTTCAATTTATAGTAAATTTGTTTTTTCTAGTGTATGTTTACAAACAGAGACCTACAGATGCAATATAGTAAAGGAAAACTCATCTGTGTTTAAAGCAAGTTTTTATTAAGCTTAAACTTAATCTAAGTGGCAAATAAATCTTAAAATGAAACTTTGCTTGTTCTCAAAAAAAAAGGGGCTTTTACTGGAGTAATATTTTATCTTGAGCATCTCTACTTTAGCTCAAGTACATGGTTTGTGTACTTCGTCTACCACTGGTGTTAGAGTATCAAATTCAGCATGGTGGTGTAAATCTGATACTGACATAACAGGCGGCATTTTTACAGTACTGACATAGCAGTTTTCATACAAGAATCATGGACAGCAGCATCAATAACTGGAAAAAACAAGAGCAAGAAGACAAGAATGAAAAAGCTACTTCAGGAGAATGAGAATATATCCGAACAGGTGGGCAGTGAAAAATGTTGACCTTAACTTATTTACACTTACATTTACATTTACGGCATTTGGCGGACATACAATTTGATCATCATTCTTTTATGCAGCTGGGCAAAGGTAATGTTTGGAGTCTTGCCCAAGGACTCTTATTGGTATAGTGTAGGGTGCCGTAGTGTAGGGCAGTGAGAAATGCTGATATTAACTTACTTAGTTGCCATTAGTTTGTAGTATGTTGATGATCATGACTATGTCACATTTAAAACAAAAGCTTTCTGGAGTTTGCGTTGTATGATTGGGCCATTCAATAGAGTTTTTCTCAGCATAGCATGTAATGATAGATAAGAGTAAGAAATTAATAAGATTTTAGAAAAAGTTGTTTTGTATGAAAGGGAATAATGTGTGTGTGTGTGTGTGTATGTGTGTGTGTGTGTGAGTGTGTGTGTGTGTGTGCATGTGCAGAGTTTGGGTGTGTTGATGTGCCTTGTGCAGCTCCAGGTCTGAAAACAAGTCCCACTCCAGCCCTGCTGCCAGGTATAGTAAAAAGTGGGTTATTTCCTCAGTGCTGGGTTGTTTTGTTTTGTGTAGTCCTGACGATGTTAGCTGGGTCAAACAAAACCCCAGGGTTTGAGGAAACCGACCTTCACAAATCCTTATTCCTTAAAACACAAAAAAGTTCACTCAATAGCAGAAAATGTGTATTTTGGTAGTGACAATTCTTAATGTTACATGCAGATTTTCAGACTTTGGGACACATTTACTTCAAAACAGTGGGATCTAACTGTTCACCCTGTGGCCATGAGGAACAGGGATGCAGTATCACTTCCTGCTATAAAATGCACATTTACATTCACAGCGTTTAGCAGATGCTCTAATCCAGAGCGACTTACAAGAAGGGCTTTGTCTATCTAGAGAAAGTATCTTTGCTAGCTACCAAAAGTTTAGAGAGAAAGACAGTCCTGAGCTCAGATACTGCTAGAAACAAAAGCCCATGTTGATACCCAAAGAAATAGGAATAGAGTTAAACACAGCACAGGGGTGTGGCTAAAATGAGGCTCCGCCTATGGACTAAAGCTCTTTGTGTTTCAGTAATGACATTAAAACGTGGAAGAGTGTTTTCTGAATTTTACAGAAACGATTTAAATGTTTATTTGAAACTGAAACTCATGATAAATCTAAAAACTAAATTAAAAATCTGTTATAAATAACATTAAAACAGCATCAGCTCTATGTCAGAACTCTTTACTGAAGGTCTCGCTACATGCACACACTAAATACAAGGCAAACTTTGTTAAGGCCTGTTACATGCTTCAAATAAAAGATGTATTTTAAGTTTTACATGTGTATGTTTAAGTTAGAATGGGCCAAATGTTCATGTGAATTCCATTAGCTTAGCACTAACATGCTTCTAAAATCCTAAAAGTGCTAGCAGAAATTAGCCGTAATTGGTTTTTCCCTTATTTTTGACCAAGTTTTGGCATTTTTTGCCCAGACTGAAGGTTTAGCTCTGTTTCACCACTGGTTATTATTCAACTATATAATGGACATATAAGGAGCCATGTGGACATAAAGTTAGTGGACATAAATTAACCAGTGAGGGCAATGTCCTTCTAATTAAGTGGACATTCAGTGTAAACAGATTAAATCATTCATTTCAGTATGCAAACATTACACCAACAGATTTTTACTCATTTTTTTCACATTAAATGTAGCACTTTATCGCTGTCAGACAAAAGCCTTGCACCTCTAAAATGGCAACTGTTTAGGAAACATTCTTACCTTTCAATGCAACCATTTCTATTGATCCATTCATCATGAAACTCACACAATGTTAAAGGCATCTGTTGTTTACAAACGATATGGAAAACAACAAAAACGAGTAATGAGCAGTTTCTTAGGATAAATTAAGCTTATAAAGAACCTGACAAGCCCGAGCATCAATCATATTGTTGGGAACCGATAACATACGCACAGTCCAGCTTCCTATTCCGCCTCTCCTTTCATTTTCGGCCTGTCACCTTTATCTGCGTCCTGGTGCCAGACTTGATCGTGGGAAAGCCCCCCCGCAGGAAGTCACCAGCTCATGGTGCGTTATTCTTTTTTGGGTGTTATTCAGGCAGCGTGGATTCGGGGCCACACTCCTGGGCTCTCCTCATTCTCTTGTGTTTTTGGGGACGCCGCTGGGAGAGCAGGAAACAGGAAGGCTTCGGCGGGAATGACAGGCCAGCCAGCAGGCCCTGCTCTGATAGCTTCCATATGGGCGCCCGGTTTTCCAATCAAAAGAGATCGCCTCCTCCTCAAAACGCCGGGCAAGCAGGAGAAGCAGCAGCAGCAGCAGCAGAAGCAGGAGGAGCAGGGGAGATATAAAAGGCGTACACGGATTTGATCTGTCACCGAGCACCTGTGTGTGGGGATTGATGAGGACCGGCCAGCAAGCTTTCTGTTCCTGCGCCACGTCCTTAGAGGAGAGACGGCTCATTTTTCCTCCTCTTCTCCTTCTACCCCGTCCGCCCATCCATTCCACCTGTGCTCCTCAGCCCCCTTTCCTCCCTGCCATCTGTTTTCTCTCTCGCTGTCTCGCTTGCTTTCGTTCTCTCTGTCTCTTTCTGACTGATACCACCCTTCTTCTTATACAAAGCTAATTCCAAAAAAGTTGGAACATAAAATCGTAAATAAAGACAGACACCAATGATCTGCGATTTTAAAAACAGTACAAAGACAAAATGCTTGATGTTTATTCTGTCTAGACTTTCAACTCTAAATTTGATGTCTGCAAAATGTTCCAAAAAAGCTGTGACAGGGGCATGTTAACCACTGTGATACATCACCTTTCCCTTTAACAATAGCCGTGTTTACATGCAGCCGAATAATCTGCTAATAATCCAACTAAAAGTTCAATCGGAATAGAATATGTCCATCTATATACCTCAGAATACAGTTTTTGTCTGATTGATCGAGGTGGGTAATCCTGTAAATAATCCGTTAAATAGAAGAATAATATCTGTGTAAACGCCTGTATATGATTATGTTCCCAAGCAGAAAGTTTAAGTATATTTATGCTCCGATCTTTAAAAGACAGTGGTGGAACGGACGTCCAGCTCATGTTTCTCAGAACATGATGTCTTCCTCTCAGCCTTTAATAAGGACATCTCAAGCACGTTTTCCTGACTCTGACATTAATTTAAAGTAATTAAAAACACAAGCACTGCTCACTGCTGCTCATCTCACTCTGACTGGACTCGTGTGATGCTGGTTGTCATGGCAATGTCTACACTAAGCGGCTCTCCAGGTGTGCCCGTCATTTTGGGTCAGAATACTTGTAGTGAGCATGTAAATGGAAATTTTCCATCAGATTGTTAAATAGAGTGAGATAAACACCTCAGTCTTAATCTGTAATCAGAATGTATGTAATCTGATTGGCAAAAATCTTTGCATGTGAACACAGACAATGTTCAGTAATCACTCTGACTAGGACTGATCTGGTAAAGTTTAATCTAAATGAATTATGACTGTGCAGTAACTTAAACTTAGCAGTAGGTTATGTAGTAACTTGCTACACTAAAAAGTGTCTCATCAGAGCTATTAAAAAATGACTTTATGTGGTAACATGTAAATTTACTAGTTTTATTCAACTTAAATAAATATTTTTAATGAACGTTTTTTTCAATTAATGTAATGTTTAAAGTTGAGTAAAACTAGTTCAATTGCATGTTACCACATGAAGTCATTTTGTTAGGTAGATCTGGCGAGACACTTTTTACAGTGCATGATAGAACTTTAGTTTCCCCATTAAATGATACTTTGATGAGTTTGGTGTGGAGGAACTCCAGTGGCCTACACAGAGCCCTGACATCAACTCCACTGAACACATTTGGGATGAATTGGAATGTCAATTGTGAGTCAGAACTTCTCATCTAAACATCAGTGTCTGACCCATAGATATACATTCCTAGATGCCACATTGTCTGCTGTTCTCTATTTGAGGCGATACGTCTGCACATCCGCCTTGTTGGAGCGGTCAAAATCCACTTGTAAACAAACTCAATTGTATTGACAGACGATGAGTCTCAAGATTAAATCAACACGACTTCCTTACTACTCAGCCAATTTTCACCAACTTTGTTTTGTTGTAACTCTCAGACACTGATTAATTTAGGCTGCATGGGCTGCTCTCGGTAGCTTTTATCTCTTTAATAAGTGACCATGATAATTAGCCGTCTGGACCAGCAGGAAAGCATTTGGTCTGCACCTGATGTTAAAAACTGAGTTTAGTGCTCCGGTAGGAACTCAATCTCACAATCAACAAATCCACCAAACGTGACTCACTTCTGATTTTAATATACATAAAAATAAAATAAACTTGTTCAAGTTTTCCCGTTCCACCTTACGTGGTGCAGCAGCCACTTTCTGGTGCCTGAAGTGGCAACATGTAAGGTGGGAGGGGAAAATTAGAAAAATATGCTGGCAAATAAGAAGGATGTATTTAGGGTCATGTAAGAAGGTGCTGAAGTTAATCTGTTACGAATATCTACAGGGATTAAGGAATGCTACAACTTTCTGAGCTACATAGTCACGATTGGCCCCTCCCAGTCCTGTCCATGTGCTTCTTTGTTTTGGTTTCCTAGTCTGGCCCCTTGTTTTGGTTACTCCGCCCCTGATAGCCTCCACCTGTGTTTCCACCTGTCCCTCGTTTACCCTTATGTATTTAAGCCCTGTGTTTTCCCCTGTCTGGTTACTGGTCTTTGTTTGAACTGTTTGGATGTTTGATCCTGTTGATTGTTTATTGTGTGATTCTGGTTTGTCTGTCATGTCTGCCCCCCGTTCAATCCATGTTGGCTTAACGAACCTGGACTGTCTAGACTATGACCCTGGATTTGCCCTGAATAAAAGTTGCTTATCTCCGCATATAAACTAGTGAATAAACTATTACATGGAATAAACTTAAGATAAAACCAGAGGAAAAACAATCACATCAACAGGTTCTCTGTGCATCACCAACTACACGGCCATATCTACACATAAACATCCCACAAACATGAGTGTTTATCACTGCAATCCTTCCGTCATATAGTGGGTCCTAACCCACTTTCTGAGAGCAATAACTTAAAATAGTATAATTTTGCACAGTATCTTTAACTGCTGGTCTGTAATGGTACTGAATACAGACCAGCAGTGATGTTGACCGCCCCAAAATGGTGGCACCATTGACATACCTGGCTGGACCCAACATGGACACAAACTCCCATAGAGACACTAAAAAATTTCCAAAAAGAGCGATGGCTGTTACAGCCACAAAGGGGGGCCAACTCCATATTAATGCTCATGGCTTTAGAATGGGATGTCCAACAAGCTCATATACATGTGATGGTCAGATGCCCATATTCTACAAATGCCTGTTTAAAAAACAAAAATTATAAAGAAAATTGATAACCTTAAGTAAAGTCTTGGGACACATCATCATTTGTGTTTTAGAAGTATTAAACTATTTGTTTTTTCACTGTTATTTGTAGTAAATCTCTCCTGTTCTACTCCCAGAAAGCCACCATCTAACACATGACTCAAACATGACACTAATATTCTGAAGGATATTGAAGATGTACTGAAACTTTCAACATCAAGAGTGAAAAATGTACTAAGGCTGTGGGAAAAGGCATTATGGAAGTGTTCAATACTCTTCAAGCTCATTCAAAAGAAAGCAGCCAGTAAGCTCGATTGAACAACAGTGGAGCATGAACATCACTTGTTTGGAGGACTTCAAGCTCCCATCCAGAAGCTTAGATACAATCCTTCATGCTAACTGCCATGAAGGGAAGACACTATAGTTTGACCTGTTAAACTTTGAGTACTTTTACTTGTTTTAATTCAGTTTTCTGATCATTCAAGGGATTATTTTTAGTTTTGTTAAGTAAATCTGGTCATTATTGGTGGTTGTCATAACTTTTCTGATGAATATATGGTAGTTTTAGCCAAAGAAGTAATACATAAACAAGACAAATTGTTTTAAGAGAGTCTCCCAAAACTACTTTTTGAGAATTTACAATGAATTTGAAGTAAAATGGTGCATGCAGTCTTTATATTTTTGACATTTTTCTCAAGTGTTGACATTCAAACAAACAGAAAAATGGTCAGCAGTGGAATCACACACTTGTTCACACAGAATGGAAATGAAATATTAATGGAATTCTTCATGCAACAATGGAATTAATAGTAATTAATAACTAATAGCTTTGTAATTATATGGAAATAGCAAGGCCTTTTTAAAGGATGTTTTAAAAAAGGGTTAAATATTCATTTCTGTCCATTTCAGAGTGCTTCCTGTGCTGGTCCCTTTGCTAGCTTCCCTGGGAAAAGCCTGTAGGAAGGTGAGCAGCCTGTGTGAGCTGCGCTGTGTGTCCTGGCATCCGCTCCCATCCAGAGAGACATTCAGAAGCTGTGGGGGCGACTGCACTACCACCCACCTTTTACCATCATAATAGCACAATTACCGCCATCATTAGAGCTCCTCACTGTAACTTGACATGCTTATTCAGGATGCCGTACATGGGATCTGGCGTCTGCTTCGGCCTCCAGTGCGGGGGGTGGGGGAGGGGTTGAGGGGGTGGTGTGGTTGGTGGTCCAGAAGGGAGTTTTCGTTTGCAGTTTAAATCAGTAACTTTTCTCTCACAGGTGATATGTCAGCTGTGTGGCCTCCTGAAGATGGTAATAATTCACAAGTATCGTTGATAGATGCTGTACTTTCATACATACTATACAACAGATGGATTACTGATTTTTTGGGGGGGTTTTTTTAAGGTAACATCTGGGTCATTCTTTTTGCAATACAAAGCCATACTGGCTGCCAAAAGGCAACCACGACCATAACTTGACAAGTTTTTCAGTTCATTTTATTCATATTTCAGTGTCAAGAAAAAAAGGTAAAAAATGTAGAGGGTTTCATTCAAAAATGCTTTATAGATCATCATAGAATATCTTTTTTTTCTTTATATAGGGAAATTCACTCAAAAGAGGCCCAGAAAATTCTGCTGTAACTCCCGTTAGGATGACATAGGAGTAACTTGACGTATGTGTAATCGATTGCATTACCAGTGTCTTGCATAAGACACTCTTTGACTCCATGTTCCTGAACTATCGGCAAGCATATCAGGGGGAATAGCAGCAATTTCACGTTGGATGTTTTCCTTCGAATCTTCCACAGTGCAAGGCTTGCTCCCATAGACTTTTCCTTTGATCATACCCCAAAGGATGAAGTCTGGTGGTGTCAGATGAAGGTGACTGTGGTGGCCAAAGCCCCTTTGAAATGAACCTGTTGCCAATTTCTGCCATGCTCCTTGCATACTGTGTACTATACACCACCATCCTCATGAGAAGTCCAGTGACTGAGTAAAGGATTACCGGGGTATGCACCCGGAAGTTGCAAACGTCTCGATGGCTGTCTGGCGCCTACCTCATCGCTACGATGCAGGGGCATCCCAGCAAGTTCAAAGCTCCATATACTGAGGAGCACATTGCATGCTGTTTCTTTCAGATCGCTTCGTCCTAGAGAGAGTTATTACAGAATATTCGGGGCCTCTTTTGAGTGAATCTCCTTGTATTTGTTGTTGGGAGTGGGTTTTACGTGCACAAGAAATATCAATGATCAATCCTATATTCTGATTAATAGCACCTTTGAGTATTCTATTATAGACCAGCTTATTCCTTTCAAAAACACAAATGAACATATAGTATCTTGTATTGATCGTTTTCATATTCTTAAAAGAAAATTACACAGAAGCCTCAACAACTAAATTTAATATGTGTCCACCCTTCACTTTTATTATAGCTTTCGTTCTTTTCTGGAGGCTCTGCTTTCAGATTTTCACAGAAAGTTTTATTTCTACTTTTTATACTTGGATTCTTATCACAATCCAAGGAATCCCAAACACATTAAGCTATGTTGAGGCCTGGGTTCTGGAGTGGCCAGTTCATTGCTCTGAAATTCTTTGTTTGAAGAGAATTTTTTTGTCTCTTTTTCTCAGTGAGGTTCTTCTTGACAGCTACACATCCTTTCAGACCCATAGCACTGAGTCATTTTCTCACAGTGGAAGGATGGACAGAAACACCTGTGGATGTTTAAGGATCTGTTCCTTATGAAAGTAGACTATTTTACGTCTAATCACCTCAGAATGAATGAATAATTTACAAAAATGATGGCTAATCTTTGACTTCAACATAGTTCTGTACACAATGTCACAGCAAGGCCTCCTTTACTGGCAAAATTATATAGGCAGTTTAGAAAATTCCCGACTCACTCCAATTGTCTTGATCTCACTCTGCAATCAAAATGCAGCTGTTTATGAATTTAGAGTCACGACAGTCCAAATAAAACCAAACACAGGCGTATGCAACATATATCTGAATAATGGGTTGCTTCGCTGTAACTGATGCCATGAGAGAGCAAGCAAGCGAGCGAGCTATGTTTCTGTGTTTCTGCTATACTAAACAGTTTATTTTCGTTGCTATGTGCAGTAGGTGCGGTGCAGCCATGGTGTATCCTCTTCCAGGTGGTCTGTCCAGCTGAGAGAGCAGGGGGGGAAGGGGGGGGTAGAAAAAGGGACAGACAGGAAGGGCTGCTCAACTACTTTGAGCAGTGCGGTGGTTTCCACACAAATGTCCCGGGTCGCCATGGTAACGGGAAAAGTCGTCAGCGTGCAGTGTGGCCGCCCGGCGCGCAGACTTCTGTCCCCGAGAGTTCCCGGGTTTAAAAATAGCTTCCAGGGCAACCCGAGGCCCGCTGCTGACAGCCCAAGGTCCACTGATGCATCTGGGCCTACATGTGTTTGTATGAGTGTGTGAGAAGGAAAGGCATATGTGCATGAAAGAGAGCTGGAGTCTGTCTATGAGCAGTGAGCTGGCCCGGGCCTGTCCAGGCAGTATAATATCCTCGCTGGTTTGGTTTTCTCATTGCGGTGATGGATCTCCTGTGATTTATCTTATTGTGCTGTTGCTGTAGCCAGAAACGGAAGGGAGGTTGTTGATTGCTCACTTTCTACTCTGTGAAACTTCAGGCCTCTACTGGAAGATCTCGAACGCTTGAGACAGGACCTTCTGAGTGGGGCAACTGCCAAAGGGGGATGGTTCCCAGCAGACACAAGATTCCAGAGGCAGGGCAGAATGGGCAACTGACCTCTACGTGCTTCACTCACAGATTCATTCTTTCATACTCGGGCAAATTAGACGGGATTTACAGAATCCCATTCCATCAGATTTTAGGCAATATGCATCAGTTATTCACATTCCTGTCAGTATCCAAAAGAAGGCAAGTTAGAAAGACAACAATTTTGCCACCTTGATGATCTTAATGATTGCACAGTAAAAAAACAATCCCTAATAATCTTTAGATACCATATTTAATTTACAACTCAGATTTTACTTTGACAAAAATGACAGTTTCTCATCAGAGACCACCCTTCACCTATGTAATTTCCAGTCAAAATGACAATAAAGTATCTTATCTGCAGGGTGATTCAAAATGATTTATTTCTCTTGTAATTCATTACAGATCAATGCAGGGAACTCTAAATGGTTTAAATGCGCATAAATTGTATTATGTAATTGTACAAGTGCTCAATACGAACCTCCTCCAGCTGTATGGACAACGTCAAATTCATCCTACACTGGATTGAGCATGTCAGGTGCTGCTGCATTTACAGCTCTTTCAGTGCAATTTCAGAGATCATTCAGTGTTGTGGAACCAGTAGACGAATGCTCAGAGCTGTTGGAGGTTCACTGCCTACAAAAATCACGCTGCACAGTTATGACAGATTCACTCTTATTGAAGTGGAGAACGCAGAACACTTTCTGTTCAGGGGTCTCATCTCCTCACAGACTGAAGGGAGCCAGTCAGAAACTCTTTGACTCCCTTTTTCAATTGGAACGTAATTGGCTCCTAGGCGCCTCATGGTTATAAAAATATGGCACTTTGAAATGAGATAATCTTTTTGAATCACCCTGTATTTTGAGAATACATAAGTAAGGGGCAGGCCTGGGTCTTCCAGGGGCCACTAGAGTCACTAGGGGCCCCTACGAGCATTACTGAAAAAATCCAAACAGTGCCATTAGCAGTGAGAAATTTACTAGCAGCTATGCTGGAAAAAATAAACTAATTTCTCATTTTGTTACAGCGGATCATAATGCTGATGCGTGCCATGTCTTTCCTATATGTCCTCTTTATTTTCTCCTCCAACCACTTAGCAACCATTCCATATTCTGCCAGCTCCATAATCCGCCAGTTAGGCTTTCAAGTTTTTTAGCAGTGAGCTAGTGTTCCTGTGAATGTACTTTGAATTTGAAGCTCCAGAAGTTCAAAAGATGTGTCAGGGGGGATCTTTTAAAATGAGACCTGATACTTCAACAGAGGAGAGCGTACCCATTCCTAAAGCCAAATATAAAATGTCACCCGAGTTAAAGAAAAAAGGTGCATCATCTTTAAAAAAGGAAAGGGGTAAAACATAAATGGGGAAAAAAACATGTCCATGCCCGCTGTGGCAGTATACTTTGGTTAGGATGCTTGACGGTTTGGGTTTTTGACTTTGCTGCTATTTACATTCACATTTTTACATTACATTCACGTTTATTCCATTTATAGCATTTGGCAGACGCTCTTATCCAGAGCGATGTCCAGTTTGATCATTTCACACAGGTAGGTGAAGGTAGTGTTAGCAGTCTTGCCCAATGACTCTTATTGGTTTAGTGTAGGGGGTTTGTCCAGGCAGGGGACTGTCTTAAAATACAGTACATTTCAGCTGTCCAATTGTAAATGATGTCGTCTTCTCTGAAGTAAACGTTTTGCTTGTCGGGAGTGGATGCACACTTTATAGAGAAAAGATGCATCAGTCGGTGTGTAACGCCACACAAAGAGTCAAACGCTTGCAAATAAAATGGTGAGAGGTTTTACTAAAAGAAGTACGATCTAAAATCAGAATTACAAAACACGCTAGGGTCAAAGCCAAAGACGAACACAAAGCCTAAGGGGCATCCAGAGAATAGTGCAGGCAGAAAACACAGCTACCAAGTCCAAAAGGGCACACGAAAAAACACAGTCGATACAAACAAAAGAGTCAAGAGACAAAGTCAGCAATCACAGGAAAAAGGTTTGGTACGCTCTGAAAACCAGTGACAATACTTCATAAAGTAAAGTCTGGGAAGTGATAAACAGGTGATGGCTGATTAGTATTCAGGTAAAGCTGATCTCTGAAACAGTTCGTGTTTCATGTTCGGTGTCACATGGCCTCCAGGTGGATTCTGGGAGTCGGAGTCCATATGATGAGTCAGAACTGGAGGGTGGTATAACAGTGCTTATTGTGTGATGTGCCCAACACTACAGCTAGTGTGCTGTCGTCATGTCTTGGTGCTGCATGTCTTGTGTAGCCTGGAGTGATATTGTTCAAAAATGACCACGCAAAACAGGTAGCCTAGTTTGGGCCCACCAAATATGTCCCAGGGGCCCAGATTTCTGTGAAAAACTGAAAGCAAGTTTTAAGAGGTGCAATGTATCAGTTTTCCAGGGAGCCTGTTTGACATGCGCCAGCCCTGCTGTGTCTGATCCACTACACACACTAACACACCACCACCATGTCAGTGTTACAGCAGTGCTGAGAATGATCCTCCACCCAAGTAGTACCTGCTCTGTGAGGGTTCATGGGGGTTCTGACCACTGAAGAACAGGGTAAAAGGGGACTAATAAAGTATGCAGAGAAACAGATGGACTACAGTCTGTAACTGTAGAACTACACAGTGCACCTATGTAATAGGTAGAGCTGATACAGTGGACAATGCGCAAAGAAACAAGGAGTTGGTCATAATGTTGGAAATACATGTACTCACCACTGGATGGTATGAACTTAGCTGTTTGCTGTTGATGAACACAGCTGTCTGAAATTGACTGTAGCTACTTTCTTGCCCATTATTGTGCTGTGATCTGCGTACACAGCCAAAATCTCCTCACTCAATGTTACTCTTCATTATGGAAAATAATGGATACCTACACAGACTTTTTGATTTTTACAGTAACCATTAATTAGTAAACAGGCCCAGGCTTGGTAAATAAACCTTTACTATATCTTGTTGACAGTCATGCCAATTATGTCTGTTGATGTGTTCAAACTAAGTATTTCTGAACGTGAGCTAACAATAACATTATGCATGTGTTAGCAACTGCCACTGGGAGGGGGGGGTATGTTAGAGGGGGTATGCCCTTGTTTTTCAGTGGGCTTTGCCTCACCAAAAGTTGAACAAGTTAACAAGTGTTAACATCTATTGTTATTACGAGATTACGACTGGCCCCACGAGACAAGGAGGTTGAAGGCAAGCACATGCTTCGTCCAAGACATGAAATCTTTTTAAACTGCTGCTAATGCAACATCAGAAAAGTTCAACACTAACTGCCACTTGTGTTAAGTGAGATAACAGATGCCCACATTGGCTAACATATCGCTGAGTGAAGCAGGAACTGAGCTGAAAGGGGGCTCATCACACCCATCCCGAGATAACAAAGCTAATTGTGCTCTTAGGAACTCCAGGCCATGGATGGCTGCGGCATCTGAACAGGGAAGTCTCTACAGTCTCCAACAAAAGCAGGTATCTTCAGTGGTGGATGAAGTACACAAACCATGTTCTTGAGTTAAAGTAGAGATGCCCAAGATAAAATATTACTCCAGGAAAAGTAGAAGTTCCTCCATTTAGACCTCCACTTGAGTAAAAGTACGAAAGTATTTGCCTTCAATTGTACTTAAGTATTGAAAGTAAAAGTGCTAAAAGATTAATTATGACTCTGATGTTCTGTTATCATTTTTGTAACAAAACTCGCTTCTCGAACTCGTTTTAGGTGAAAGTCCTCCAGTGTCTCTCTTGGTAAACCAGTCTTTTAATAGAATGTCATTAATTAGTGATGCTGACGTCTATTAAAATGATCATAAGCACAAAACACTGAAGGCAAACAGTTTCCATCAGGGAGAACCGAGTGGCTCTGAAATCACTTTTTACAAACAAGCAAAGTTTCAGTTTAAGATTTATTTGCAACTTTGTTACAAGTTTAAGTTTAATAAAAACTTGCTTTAAACTCAGGATCACAAATGAGCTTCCTTTACTGTATTGATCTGTAGGTCTCTGTTCATAAACATAAACCAGCAAAAACTAATTTACTATAAAATGAAAGTGTTTGTATAAATTCAGAAAAAAGACGCGTCAGTCACGACTGCATATGTGGACATATTTCTATATTGTGCTCTATTTACACAAAGTTAGGTTAGTTCATCATTTATGTTGAATAGACACTCCCAAAATTTTACGCTGCTGCACTGATGTGAACTGTCTGCTTGCACTGGGTCAGTGTGTCCAACAGGTCAAAACAAGCTCAAAACAAAGTGACCGCTGGGCCCTGATTGGTGCTCTTGCTTTGCGCTTCTTTCATTTTGACATGTTATGTTTTTATGTACACATAAACCAAAAGGAACAACAGATTTTGCAAAATGTAGTGGAGTAAAAAGTAAGATATTTGAATTTGAAAGGTAGTGGAGTGAAAGTAAAAAATCACCAAAATGGAAAAACTTCAGTACAGATACATGAAAAAACTACTTTGGTACAGTAACGAATTACATTTACTTCATTACTATCCAACATGCTTTGGTCAGTTTTTAGCCCAGACCAGTATAATGCATTTTGCATTGTTATGGTGGTCCAAATAAAAAATGTAATGAGGCAAAGAGTGACACCAAAGCAACATCTGGAAGCCATCCGGATGGTTGTGATTCATTGATGACATCACTCCCTGTTAGATGGAAGCGCGTCTTTTATTTTCTAGCTTCAGCGTGTTGTTGTTTTGCAGCCATTTAACTTTTACTCACTGTTCCTCTCCAGTGGCACAAAACACACCTACCTCATAAAACCAAAACACCATAATAACCTTTTATTACTGACACCGCTCACCGACTCCAATGTCAGCACAGTTAAGCCAGGGCAAAACTTATTGCTTTTTGTTCTGATCTAGAGCCATGTTGCAACCAAGAGACTCTCTTTATAAAACTCAGGTTGAAGATTTTGAACCGGACGAGTCCAATACAGCCCTACAGTGCCTTTTTTATGGCTCTTATTTCATGAAATGACCAAATTTAACCCAGATTCAGCTCACTTGCTGCAGAACTGGCTATTAAATCAAAATATACTGCTGAAACTGTACTAGTACAGACATGAGCTGCCTCGAAGAAAAATGAAGATGTTATTTTGCACGTCAATAAGCCCATGATGTTTGATGGCAAAAACATGCGGGCAGGACACTTTCCATCAATTGTGCAACAGTAGCGGCTCAGAAGTTCCAGAAACTGGCTCTCAGTATGTATCCTTAAACTTCGTTGAAGGAATAGGTAAAGGCTGGCCAACAGGGATCGCTGTGCAGTGTGTAGTCCAGGCAGCTCCAGGTTTATGGCCTTTATCCTTCTCCCACCTCTCTATTCCTATAAATAGCAGAAAACTGTATTTCTTCATTTATTTCAGTGTTTGCTTTTCACAGTCATGCTCTGTCTCGTCCACTTACAAACCGAACGTGACTCTGTCCGTGTTCTTCACTGAAGTGGACAATAGATGCGTTCCACGTGTGCTGTAGTGCCCGTTTTTCATTGACTTGCAAGAAATGAAACAAAATTGCAGTTCAACCTAAAAAAATACTTCATATAATTATACACCGATCAGCCATAACATTATGACCTTTTTTCATCCTTGTTTCCACACTCATTGTCCATTTAATCAGCTCCATTTACTATAGAGGTGCACTTTGTAGTTCTACAGTTACAGACTGTAGTCCATCTGTTTCTCTCATACTTTGTTAGCCCCTTTTTACCCTGTTCTTCAGTGGGCAGGACCCCCATGGACACTCACAGGGCAGGTACTATTTGGGTGGTGGATCATTCTCAGCACTGCAGTAACACTGACTGCTGGTGTTAGTGTGTGTTGTGCTGGTCTGAGTGGATCAGATACGCAGTGCTACTGGACTCTTTAAACACCTCGGTGTCACTGATGGACTGAGAGTAGTCCGCCAACCAAAAACATCCAGCCAACAGTGTCCTGTGACCACCGATGAAGGACTAGAGGATGACCAACACAAACAAAAGGTGGACTGACAAAGTAGGAGTGTCTAATAGAGTGGACAGTGAGTGGACAGTGAGCACTGCTGTATCTGATCCACTCATACCAGCACAACACACACTAACACACCACCAGGTGGTGGTCAGAATGTTACACCTGATCTGTATAAGTACATTAATTAGTTTTATTCAACCTAAAAAATACTCTGAAGATATTTTTAATCTCAAAGTAATTTGATGAGTAAAAATAGTTGCTTGTTACCATAAGAAATGTTTTTTTTAACTGATGAAACTTAGTTAGTTTCTGGCTAACTGTCTGGCTAACTAACTTGATTACATCTTTACATTTCAGCTGTGCACATATGGTTGATTGCTAGATAACAGACACAATAGTTGATTGTTGACTTCAATTGAGTAAGTTAAGATTTCCTAATTTGAGATAATAAAAGATGCTGTAAGATAAGATTCTTAAATTAAGGTCAGATTTGCTTCTGTAATACAAATCTGTGAAAAATCTTATCTTGAACTGTCAGACAAGTTAATACAAAAAGATAAGAATTTCTGTAATACAGCCCCTTTTGTACAAAGTGGGTGTCTGCAGCCAGTTTTGTTCATTTTCATAGTTCACAGTGATTCATACTATGTCCAAACCATATTGATAAGTCTGTGTGACCTTAATGAAGACCTGGATGCAGTGTGCGCTGGTTGAAAAATGTTTTAAAGATGTATTTTCACAGATTATTTGGGTAACTGTTGTGTTTGTTGGTAATATCAGCCTGGCAGTTCCCGTCATAAACCAAGGTTAAGTGGAAAGCTGTGTAAATTTGATGTTTCAAATTCAACCGAATCATTTCCTTTAAGTCTTGTCAAATGGACCATGGATTGCTTGAATTCCCTGGCATCCCACTGAGCCTATTCTAACGACCCATCATACACCCAGAAAACGTCTCTGAGAAATACGCCTTGGAGGCCGTTTTATGAGGCCTTTGTGAGGCCTGAGCCCTCAAAAGCAAAAGTAAATTTGCTGAGAGTGAGTGTGGGAGTCATGACAGTACAGTGTGGAAGGAACTCACAGTTCAACACCTCTCATTACAGGAGACTAATTAAGCCTGGTGGCCCCACAGCATAGTCTTAATGTCAGTGGTGCTTTAGGAGGAAAGGTGTTTAAGAGGACCAACATCCTCATGCTCTGGTGGTTTCTAGCAAGTTGTCACATCTTTAACGGATCTTATCAAGTGTCCAGCACTTTCAGCATTCGACAGCCTGTGGAGCTGCACATTCTATTGTTACTTAATCATTTTCACGAAATTGCCATTGATATTCTTGTGCATCACAATCTGCAAATGAGCCCTCTAACCGATCAATAAATGTTCCATTGTATGCTATGAGCATCCTGACCAATCACAGATAGGCTTTAGGTGTTTAGATGAATCAATACATTTGACGGATCCAAGAAACACAAATAAGTGTTTAACCTTTAAAGAATGTTTTGGTAAAAATAGACAAGTTTGGAGTCTTTGCTTTAAAAGTGAAACTCTGATGCTAATGTTGAACACTAATCAAAAGTCACCCAAATCCTTTCTGTATATACATTATATTTCCAAAAGTATTCACTCACCCATCCAAATGATTGAATTCAGGTGTTCCAATCACTTCCATGGCCACAGGTGTATAAAACCAAGCACTTAGGCCTGCAGACTGCTTCTACAAACATTTGTGAAAGAATGGGTCACTCTCAGGAGTTCAGTGAATTCCAGCGTGGTACCGTGATAGGATGCCACCTGTGCAACAAGTCCAGTGGTGAAATTTCCTCACTACTAAATATTCCACAGTCAACTGTAAGTGGTATTATAACAAAGTGGAAGCGATTGGAAATGACAGCAACTCAGCCACAAAGTGGTAGGCGACGTAAAATGACAGAGTGGGATCAGCAGATGCTGAGGCGCATAGTGCGCAGAGGTCAATTGCTACAGACCTCCAAACTTCATGTGGCCTTCAGATTTGCTCAGGAACAGTGTATAGAGAGCTTCATGGAATATGTTTCCATGGTTGAGCAGCTGCTTCCAAGCCTTACATCACCAAGCGCAACGCAAACCGTCAAATGAAGTGGTATAAAGCACCACCACTGGACTCTACAGCAGTGGAGACGTGTTCTCTGGAGTGATGAATCGAGCTTCTTCTCATCCGTCTGGGTTTGGCAGTTGCCAGGAGAACCGTACTTGTCTGACTGCATTGTGCCAAGTGTAAAGTTTGGGTGTCGGGCTGTTTTTCAGGAGTTGGGCTCGATCTCTTAGTTCCAGTGAAAGGAACTCTTAATGCTTCAGCAGACCAAGAGATTTTGGACAATTTTGTGGGAACAGTTTGGGGACAGCCCCTTCCTGTTCACAACATGGCAAGGTCCATAAAGACATGGATGAGCAAGTTTGATGTGGAAAAACTTGAGTCCCGACCTTAACCTGTTAGAACACCTTTAGGATGAATTAGACTCAAGAATGAGTGCCAGGCCTTCTCCTCCAACATCAGTGTCTGACCTCACAAATGCGCTTCTGGAAGAATGACCAAAAAGTCCCATAAACACACTCCTAAACCTTGCATAAAGCCTTCCTAGAAGAGTTGAAGCTGTTATAGCTGCAAAGGGTGGGCCGACATCATATTAAACCCTATGGATTAAGAATGGGATGTCACTCAATTTCGTGTGTGTGTGAAGGCAGACGAGTGAATACTTTTGGCAGTATAGTGTATATCTCCAAAACGTCTCCCAACTCGCTCAAAGGTTTTCACTAATATTGCATGTTGTTGGTGTGGTTTATGACTGGGGTTCTCCTTTTCCACCCCAACGCCACCCTGTTTATATCTACAAAGCATAGCAGCCCACAGAAAAACTAAAATAAACTTTTTAAATACAATTTTCTTTTTCTTTTCAGGGCCTGAAAATCTCAGAACAATGGACTGACTGCCCCAGAGTCCAGACCTCAACATAACTGAATGTGTTTGTGATTATTTGGATCACGAGAAGCAGAAAATGCAGCCAACTCCTAAGACTGAATTTGGGAGGTGTGGAAAAACAACGCTGCAGATTTCTTTGAAAAGCTGAAACCAAGTCTTCAAAAAAAGAATGGAAGCTGCACTGAAAAAACTCTGTAAAATACACAAACATGAATATGTTGGAGCTGTGCTAGTTAAATAAATTAAAGGGCAGTATTTGCACAATGTCTCTGATATTTACACATTTATAAACAGACACAGAAATCCTGACCGTAATCTAACATTCATATGCCCCTGTGACATGCGTGCATGTAACTGCGTATGAAAATTCATTGGATTGCCGCCACTTTAGCTAACTAGAGATTTCACTAATTTACAATAAGACATACGTTGTCCTAAACTTCATTAATAAGTCTGCACAACATTAATGACCAGCTGGATGTGCTCAGGTTGGAAGAGGTTTTGGGGATGTGTTAATGGAAAAGATTCGGGTGACTAATTATAGCAACGTTAGCCTCATAGCTTCAGCACTGAAATGAAGTAGAACATTTAGACACAATTTTTCACCAGATCATTCCTTTAACATCATATCAAGATGTTCGAATGTGTTTGCATACACTGGAAGCTACACTGTAATCACAATATATAGTAACGCAATTACAATATGGTATTTTGTCCATATTATGCAGCCCTAACCAGAACCGTGGGCCTCATTCACCTCATTCAAGTGGCTCTCTAGGTATGTGCTTCATTTTGGATCGGATTACTTGTAGTGAGCATGTAGATGGAAATTTTCCATCAGATTGTTGAGAAGAGTGAGATAAACACCTCAGTCTTAATCTATAATCAGAATGTATGTAATCGGACTGGCAAAAATCTTTGCATGTGAACACAGACAATGTTCAGTAATCACTGACTAGTGTTAGTAACAATGGCAGGTGTAACTTGCATATCTGGTTAAGTTAAATCTACATGAATTATGACTGTGCAGTAGCTTAAACAACAGCAGTAGGTTATGTGGTAACTTGCTGCACTGTATAAAGTGTCTCGTCAGATCTACTAAAAAATGACTTCATGTGGTAACAAGTAAACTTACTAGTCTTGTTCAACCTAAATAAATATTTTTAATGAGCGATTCTTTCAATTAATGTAATGTACACTAAGCGGCTCTGTATGCATGCATGTCATTTTGGATCAGGATACTTGTAGTGAGGATGTAAACGGAAGAGTGATGAGTAGAGTGAGAAAAACACCTCAGATTGGCAAAAATCTTTGCATATAAACGTAGCCAATGTGCAAAAAACGGAACTATCACAATGTGACATTTTCCGCAGAATCATTCAACCCAAATCACAGGCCTTGACAGCTTCTTCAGTGGGGATTTAATCTCATAGCATGAGCACGACTCAAATTGCATCCTGCTATTTTCACCAGGTTGAGCAGTGTTTCAGTCAAACTCGTGACTCATGCAGTCAAAAGCACTCACGGCTACTCATCACGAGCAAAAATATTGTTGACTAAGACTCATGATTCAAAGCGTTTCCCCAGCAGTGCTGAACGACAGCAACATGAAGCATTTTCATTACTCTTCATACGTTTCAACAAGCTATATGCCTTGAAAGAACTGTGTCCAGCCACGACGCTCGGCTCTGGAGCCACTTTTCGAAGTCAAGTGGTTGAAAAGGACAGGCAGATAGAGAAATAAGTATGAATGTTGAGCGGAAAACGGATCAGACGAACAACGAAAGGCGGGGGCGGGATGAAGGTGTTTGAGGAATTGTGGGACAGAGCAGCAATCTGCTGGGAAGTGGTAGCTCGGGCCGGACGAATCCACAGATGTTTTAAAAGCGCTAATCTAATCTTTCTGCCAGGCCTCCATTTTTCCCCCCCTTCTCTTTCTTCTCCCCCTCTCTCCTTTCCCCTTTTCCTTTCTCCTGGTTCTTTTGGAAGGGCTGAAATGCGCTTTAATGTTTCTCAGGAGCATCATGTCCTGCGTGGACCTGATCGGCTGCACTTATTCATCTGCGTGTTAGCGGCCATGTTTTCGAGGAGGATGGACATGTGCAAATGCAATGAGTAGGTTTTTTTCTCTGAAAAGTTGAGTGCAAAAAAGCAAGGGATGGCTAAAAAAAGGGGGAGGTGATGGTGTTGAGCAGGGCAGATGAAGGCACGGCGTTTGCTTTTTGTTGTAATATCACCCCTGGTGACCATCCATCACATTCGATGAACTCTCATTTTTACTCAGGTACTCATTTTATTCATCGAGGAGCACGCTCACTCGCTTTCCCGTTCACCCATTCGGCTGTCCAACCATTTTAACCTCGCAGTTATGGCCCAGATGAAAAGAGGTTCCATCGCCATATGAAAGGCAATGTATCTGAAACCGCACTCCAGAGCTGGACTCCATAGGAAAGTTTTAATATCCGCTTACTCCAGTCCACCTCCTCCCTCTTCCCTCCTCACTCTCCTCCAGCGCCTTTTACAGCTGAGGAATGGGAAGTCTGTGGAATACAGTAGCCACATTGAAATATAGCGGCGACTCCTCCAGATGCAGAGGAAGTGCATGTTTGGGAGAGCTGAATGGTAAAAAAAAAATACAAATCTGCAGTTTGAATCCAGTGGGTCTACGTGGGACCACCCATTGAGGGAGGATACAAAAAGACTATCAATAAAGATGCTATATGGAATACGTCACCAACTGAATACTATGCCCAGTTGCATCCCACTGGATGTGCTGTGGCAATTCCTTGATTCTTAAAAATAAAGCTACCAAGAAGGACTCTTAGGCCCAATCCCAATTCTTATCTTTACCCCTACCCCTTGTTTTTGAGCGTCACCTTGCCCCTTGGAACTGAGTTACAGGGTTGTGGTTGAAATCCTCCCTACAAAATGGGACCCTCAAATAAAAAAGAACATTACTTCATTAACAGCTACTAGCACTGCCCTGTAGACGACCTGGCCCGTCTTCAGTGATAGCAGAGGAGGGTAAAGATCAGCTGCTGATCTCACTGCTGGGCTTTTATGCTTTCAAAGAGGGGAGCAATTATTTATTATCACCCACCGCTTATTCTTCAGTGATATGAAGCTGAAGTTAGATATTCACAAGCTCCTTGTTCCAATTTTCCTGTTCCACCTTAAATGGTGCAGCAGTTACATTCTGGCGGTTCAGCCATCTGAACTGCTGGACAATTTAAGGTGGAATGGGAAAGTCAGCTCGATAGCTACCAAGACAAGAGCATACTACTAGCGATTTTTAAGCTTGTTATAAGGAAAAGGACCATAATACACTGAAATGACATTAAACTAAGAAAAAACAGTGGTTATCATAACTTTTTAACACATCTCTTGGTCTCTTGTGCTCCATCTTGACAGTTTTTCTTTTTTCTCATAACACTCTGTTTGGAGTGTCTCTGAAAATCCTTCATTTGGAGGGTCATGTAGGCCCAACACTTCTCCCTACCCCTCTATCTCAACAAGAATCAGGACACCCTACAACTACACGTGAACACGCCACAGAGAGGGCTAAGGGCCGAGTGGTAGGGGCTAGGGGTGAACTGGGGTTGGGCTTTTGTTGTCATGCAATAAAATATCCACCTTTGGTATCCCTAAAGCCCCGCTAGAAAAGAACGGACCAGCATAGCTGGTCTCCAGGAAAACCAGCATGTGTTGGGTTCTGGATGCTGGTATGCTGATCAGCCAGCAGGACCAGCATGAAGCTGTTTTTTCAGCTGGGAGAACCTTTCAGTTCTTTACAGCAGTGCTTCTCAAACTGGTTGAGATTTTGCTCCAACCTAACTTGCAACACATAGTGATAGAGCAGAAATATGGATCATCTGAGGGCCCTGATGACCAGTTTGAGAATCACTGCTTTAACCTTTGTGCGAATATGTTCAGGCTATTTCCAGTAGTCCTCCCAGAGTGAGTTCCTACAGCATGAACAGCTGCAGCTCTAGAATATGATTATTTTGCACCCACGTCATCGGTAGAATACTACGTGGAATCATCTGGCGAAAGTGCATGCAAACAAGAATAGATGGTGGACACATACAGAGTGTTCTTAAGTAACTTTTTGAAGTGAAAATCACAGGAAATCTACCGTGGCCACAGCCACATTTGTATGACAGCTAAAATGTGATTCTGAGATTATGTGGGGAGATTATTCTATGTTAACCAGATTTCTGCTAGAATGCTGAAAATAATAATGATAAAACTTTCTGAACTTTAATAATTTGAGAACGTACATAAGTGGAGTATGTGTTTTTAGAAATTGAAAATATAAAAATGCACTCCACTCTAAAGCAAGCATATATGGGTCTTCACAGTGCTTAAATAATTGTCAGCTGCTTCAAGGGTGGGTTGTAAAAGCACCTTTGAAGAGCAAAGAGAGAGCAGTGTTATAGGCTAGTTCTGGGCCCTAAAGCAGCCTGATAGTGTTTTTGGACTAAATTCTAACAATATAATAATGTTATAATGTGCATTCCAGTGTCTCACTGTGGGACTGTTTTTTTTGTTTGTTTTTTTGATTGTCCAGAACGAGAGAATGTGTGAGAGACTAAGGTGTATTAATGGTTTGATGTGTTATATACACACACACACACACACACACACACACACACACACACACACACACACACACACATATATATATATATATATATATATATATATATATATATATCGCTTTTGTCAGAGCAAAACCACCTCCAAAATGGTAACTTTACAGGAGAAGGAAAGAACCTACTTTACTTTTAATGTAAGTCAATGGAACCAGAATTTTTTCCAAGTCATTTTGGGTTGTTGCCTTTAGTCCATTTATGGTGAAATTTACACACGATGTAACATACCTCAACTCAACACAGAATCACATCATTTGTGACAGCCAACAATGTCCTAATGAATCAATATATAGTATTTGGTTCAATATAAAATATCCAATGTCTCCATTCTGAAGTGACCACTAAATGGAGCCTGCAGAAAGAGGCTACTGGTTTTTCTTAGAACTGTACAAACAAGCCAAGAACCATGTAGGAACCTTGCTTTTTAAGAATGTATTGCAGCAGATTTGAATCAGCTCTGTTCAAATGACTTTGTCATCAATGTTAAAAGTAACAGGCCATAAACGTAGAAATAAACTGCAGTGAAAAACTTCATCCCGCTGATGGCTAAAGTCGTAATGAGTTCACCGTGTAGTATTTTTGTTTACAGAAATGATGGTGTTGGGCACCGTAACCATCGGCCCTTGGTCCCTGTCCACATAGCACGTCGAATGTGAAAGCCATAAAATATATTCTATGATGATTCCGTCTTGGCTAAAGCGCTTGCTTACCTCCCCCCACTTTCCTGCCTGCCGTTCCGCTGCGCGTTTCATAACATCTGGAGAAGGAGCAATGTCGGCGGAGTAAATGGCTGAACAGCTGTTGCTCCTCTCTCTATCTGTCTAACTTTTCCCATTGTTGCTTTCTGCCTCCTCCTTTTCTACTGTTTCTTTCCCTGGGCCTCTTTGTAAACTATCACCCCCTGCCGGGACAGGTGATGGGAGAACATGGCGCAAGCAAGTTAAACGTGAGCTAAACTGGCTCTGTTTACCTGCTTCCTAATAATAATATATACTATAATATGCCAACTAATAGGTCGATCTGATTTGCCTGACACAAAAAAGAGTCTATTTCTGCTCTTTAATCTGTTCTCTGCTCTAATTTCTCAGTGCTGTTGCTGCATTTATTTGATATGTAAAGAACATGATCTAATGATCTAAGTCAAGTTCAGTCATGTTTTACGGTGACTCTGAATAAATAAAACCTCATTATGTTCACTCAAAAAAATGTGCTTCATCCAAGATGAAAAGGAAGCCTCATCCACTTTTTAACACTGTAGAACATGAAAAGTTGTTATTGACAATGAGGACAAACATGTAACGTAACTGGAGTGACTAGTACCATCAGTTCATCAATTCATGGAGTTAAAAGCAGTGATGGACAGTAACAAAGTAAATGTAATTTGTTACTGTACTTAAGTATTTTTTTGTGTATCTGTACTTTACTTAAGTTTTTCCATTTTTGGTTACTTTATACTTTCACTCCACTACATTTCAAAGTCAAATATCTGACTTTTTACTCCACTACATTTTGAGAAATCTGTCGTTCCTTTTGGTTTATGTGTGCATAAAAACATAACATGTCAAAACGAAAGAAGTGTGAAGCAAGAATGCCAATCAGGGCACAGCGGTCACTTTGTTTTGAGCTTATTTTGACCTGTTGGTCATACCGACCCAGTGCAAGCACACGGTTCAACATCAGTGCAGCAGTGTAAAATTTTAGGAGTGTCTATTCAACATAAATGATGAACTAACCTAACTTTGTGTAAATAGACCACAATATAGAAATATGTCCACATATGCAGTCGTGACTGACGCGTCTTTTTTCTGAATTTATACAAACACTTTCATTTTATAGTAAATTAGTTTTTGCTGGTTTATGTTTATGAACAGAGGCCTACAGATCAATACAGTAAAGGAAACTCATTTGTGATCCTGAGTTTAAAGCAAGTTCTTATTAAACTTAAACTTGTAACGAAATTGTAAATAAATCTTAAACTGAAACTTTGCTTGTTTGTAAAAAGTGATTTCAGAGCCACTCGGTTCTCCCTGATGGAAACTGTTTACCTTCAGTGTTTTGTGCTTATGATCATTTTAATAGACGTCAGCGTCACTAATTAATGACGTTCTATTAAAAGACTGGTTTACCGAGAGAGACACTGGAGGACTTTCACCTAAAACGAGTTCGAGAAGCGAGTTTTGTTACAAAAATGATAACAGAACATCAGAGTCATAATTAATCTTTTAATACTTTTACTTTCGATATTCAAGTACATTTGAAGGAAAATACTTTTCTTCTTTTATTCAAGTGGAGGTCTAAAAGGGAGGAACTTCTACTTTTACTGGAGTAATATTTTACCTTGGTTATCTTTACTTTAACTCAAGCACATGATTTGTGTATATTTGTCCACCACTGGTTAAATGACATTTGTATAACAATCTATGTTGGAACTGAATAAACCAACTAGAGGTTTTAAACACATAAAATAGCCAGGACATCAAAAGTTTTGCTATACAGTTTTATTACCTAAGACCAACTTAGCCAGCATTGCCCATGTGGTTATTGAATAATTAGCCTTAGTATGTAATATGCCTGGAATTTTACGAGGTTAAGGGGTAATAGTCCAGTGAATGGGGGCTTTATCACTGTGTACACATTTTAAATGCATTCAATTAAATTTTTTAAAAAAATGATCCAGCTTGAAGGTGGTGAATTTTTGGGGTCAGGCTGTTTTGAATGTGTTTTTGAGCACATATCTCAATTATCTCATTGAAGTCCTGTAGCTGTCTTCAAGTCATCAATACAATGGAGAGAACAGATTACTCAAAAGACCAAAATGATTTGTTAAATGAGGAGAAAAACAGGCCAGAAGTTAAATTTGTTTGATTTTCTAAAATTGTTGTTTTTGGCATCTATGTTGTGCTAAATAAAGAGAGAATCAGTTTTCTTTATGATTTTATTTGACAACTGTGGTATGAGTCATTTCTATACTGATTATATTTATTAGCCTAAAGATCAGTGGCTAGCCTGGTAGTCAAGACTGGATGACACCATTGGGATTGCCAATGGTAGTCTGATGTATTTGCTTAATGCATGTTGGTTACTGTAGTGAGAGAACATTAGTGAACAAAAAAATGAAAACACAATGTCTGGAAATGTCATAACATCAGGCTTTTACTTAAATCTGAGAGCAGTGCAGTCATCTACCATTTCCACTGCCTCTGCCATATATAACAATAGACTCTGTACATGTCAAGCAGAATGTAGGACACACAAAAACAAGCCAACACTGCAACATCCTTTACAGTAAAGCACTCATGACATGCACAACTTGTTCCCAATGAAGACAACATAAGGTTCAAATCAGTCAGCTAAGAGGAAAAACAACACAGCAACTTAAAAATCTAAACTGATGTATCCTGGACTAAAGTACACTGGCATAATGGACATAAAAAAACAAACAAACATAAAAAACATTTATGTACTACCATTCATGACTTGATACATTAAAGTAGACATTTGCTTTGACATTTTAACACAAAAGAGCATTGAAAGTACCCAATTTACAGTTAAAAAAATTTTTTTTTAATCTTGTTTTGTGCTTTGGAAATGGGTAGAAAATGACATACACCATAGGTGATGACATCTCAGTTTTATATGTCTTATAGGTACATATTTTGACCACAACTGGAGCATCATATACAAACACTGGTGCACTGATATCAAACTGGAGGCTTGAGGCATTGGCAGGTAGCAACAGGTGCTAAGCAGTGATTGGAGGGCATGATACATGATACATGATACAACAACTGCACTCCTAGAAAACTACAAATTTTCATTATTTTGAAAAATGCAGCTTTATTTGGACTACATGTGGAAGAACATTTTCATCAGATTGCGTAGTAAGGGTGCATGTACATCAATGCACATAAATCATTTTATCACATTCTGGTTTTAAAACCTACTGAGAAATCAGTTTTTAATATGACAGTGATTATATAACCATTTCTCTTAGAAACTGCAATAAGAGTGAGTTCTTTGGAAAAGAATGGGTTCTCTGGATAGACAATGTGCATGTAGAAGTTTTGCAATAAGGCAAAAAGCCAGATTCATAAAACACAGCAGGAACAAAACTACGCTACTTAAAATGTGTGGCACGGTACATAAGAATTATTCATAAAGTCACCATGATCGTGATTAGTGCACCAGTGTCTTTTTAATGCTGCAGTATTCCTCTGTTGTCACAGGCCAAAGCCAATCAAAATCTACATGTACATGAGCTCATTCTAAAACTACTAAAACTGCTTGCAGTAAAATGGCTTCCAACATGTGTTTAGAATGTCAAACTCACTCTGCACTTATTTAGATTACAATCTGAACCTACTTTCCCCACACAGGAGGGGGATTCACCAAAAATCGAATTTATGGCAGGAAGAAGAAGCTGATTTAAGTGCAACTTGCTTTAATCCTGGTTTATGAACGAGCAAATGCAGAACCGTGACGCTATTTACTCTTAACGTCATGGTAAATCTGCCAGTGCATTTTATGAATCTGGCCCTAAGTGGCCCTAAGGTCTCTCTCCCGCCACCTTCTTTGGAGAGTGTTGGAGAGACAGACGTTCTTTGCCGTCTGCTTAGCACTTCAGAGAGACACAACAGTCAAATCAACACGTCCTGAAGCCCAGACTAGCCATTAAAAGCCTAGTTAAAGTCTGTCCCCCTGCTAGGCAATGGGAATGCATATGCACTGATATATCTCCCCACTGCAGCCGCTTCGACCAGGTTCTGCTCTGAGGTGCACATGTAGCTGCAGAACGGCCTAAGGAGCGCGAGACAGAGAGAAAGAGAGAGAAGAGGGGAGGAGCAGGGACGAATGCGATTTCCAGCCAAGCGGAGACAGCATCCGCATCGTGAGAGACACCTGTAAAAACATAATTTTTCATCCTGGGCAGCTGTGGGGAAGGAGTAGCCGGAGAGAGGAGAGAGAGATGGAGGGGTTTGGGTTTGTCCATTAAACCTCTAAGTCCAAGCTGTCTTGAGTTTGATTCGTGCTGTAAGTGCTTATTAACCCTTTACTGCATACACCACTGCTCCATTTCTGCACCTCTGAGTAGAAACAGCTGGCTTTGCAGTTCTCACCTGTGTCAATAACAGCTCAAAGCTCTGAGATCTCTGGCCATTTTAACATACACCAATCATGCATAACATTATGACCACATGAAACTTCTGAAACTCAGTTTCTACGCTCATTGTCCATTTTATCAGCTCCACTTACTATACAGGTGAACTTTGTAGTTCTACAGTTACAGACTGTAGTCCATCTGTTTCTCTGATACTTTGTTAGCCCACTTTTTGGTCATCCTCTAGTCCTCTAGGTGTTTAAAAACTCCAGCAGCACTGCTGTGTCTGATCCACTCAGTCCAGCACAACACACACTAACACACCACCACCACGTCAGTGTTACTACAGTGCTGAGAATGATCCACCACCTAAATAGTACCTGCTCTGTGAGGGTCCATGGGGGTCCTGACCACTGAAGATCAGGGTGAAACAGGGCTAACAAAGTAAATAAAATCAATACAGCCCACTCCCAAAAATCTACTCAAGGCAGTTTTAGTTTTTCCAAAGTTCCTCCACCTTCAGGACACATCATCAGAAGGTGTAAATTTGTGGATTTAAACTTTAATTTCTGTTTATATTTTCAGTGTGGCTGCCTACATATTTCACACATGCGCAATATCTGTGAACACCCTCGACTTGGACAATCAACACCATCCAAGTTGTGCAATCAAGCAAGATAAAAACATTATGAAGAGTAATTTATGCCTAAACTTGAAAGATCTTTCAACAGCTATAAACTTAATCTGTAATCTGTCTTTTGAGGCACCTTTCAGCCTGAATGATAACACGCAACTTACGGATGGAAGTTTTCCGAGCTGAAGCAAACAGTGCCTGATGGAAGTCATTTGCTTCTTGTTGATCCACTGGAACAATATGGTAAGCATTACATTGTTTGCTCACTGTGTACATCTTATTTAGAGAAGTGCATAATTTCTCTAGTTCATGAAGACTTTGCCAGCCATCTGCTAAGCGGGCTGACCCAGACTTTCTTTCGCTGCTTATTTTCCACTTTTCATCAATACAGGATTAAACTTTTCCCAACATAGGCCAGTTAAAGTGTGTTAGATGTAAACAGACTGTTTGCCCTGATAAAATAGTACATGTTTAAAATGTCACACAAAACACTAAAAGCTGATGCCCGTCGCTTTCAGAGTGTTTAAAATAGCCTTAAATGGTCCACTAATAGGGGTGGAGGGCATTCACTGTTCAAAAGAGTTTCTGATATGGTGAAAGCCACAGGAAGCATTATTCTCCACAGACGAGGAAGTATGAGAGGAGAGGTGGGGTTAAGCAGAGGAAAAGGTGTCCGGGCTGTTCTTTAACCTGTCAGTCATTAAGGGGCCCAATGGACATCTTCTGAAATGGATTTTCCACAGTTCTCATTGTGTGTGGTTTCAGAAGAAGGTTTGAAATAATAATAATAATTATAAAAACAACTGAGCATCGCACTGCTTTTTCTTTTTCGCACAGATTTTTCTTGAAAACTACAAAGCTAAAATAAAGTGTTGAAGTACGATGCTTAAACTGCTTAAACACTCTCTTAGTCTACAGAAAGGAACGCACAGCCAATGCACACCATGACTTACACACAGCTTTTAAAACAGAAAACAAAATACAACTTTAAGATGTGTTTGCTGGCATCAAATTCAAAATGGGTATATGTAAAACAATATTTTTTTAGTTTCAACATTTCATTTGTTGTCTTTGTGCTATTTCAGTTAAATATAGTGTTTAGATCATTTGCATATCACTATTTATTAAAAAAAACAACAACTACAGACTTTTATTAGACTATTAACGAAAGGAATCAGTATAATACTGAATACTGATGATAGAGGCAGGAGATGTGACATCCCATGGGAAACAAATTGATACATAAGTCGAGAAACACTCACTTAACAGCAGCTAAATGCTGCTTATAATAATGATTTCTGGTCAGAGAGAGCCAATTGCTCAAGGGGCCCTGCAACTATGCTGTAGCACCAAATAGGCAGCTAGCCTTAGTAGGCTGGTGACATTGCTCAAGTGACTGGCCCATGCAGCTTCATAGCTGGGATGCAGCTCAACACTACAGGCAACCCCACAGCTGCAGTGCAGTTTCACTCAAGTGGCCAGTCCAGTTAGCCTTGTAGAAGCCGTGTTGCATCACTCAAGCAGCTGGTCCAGTTAGCCTCATATTTGTGGTGTAGCGTCACTCAAGCAGCTGGTCCAGCTAGCCTCGTATTTGTAGTGTAGCGTCTCTCAAGCAGCTGACGCAACCAGCCTTGTAGTTGAAGTGTAGCGTCGCTCAAGCAGCTGGTCCAGCCAATCTCATAGATGCCTTGTAGCATCGCTCAAACAGGTGGTCCAGCCAGCCTCATCGTTACAGTATAGATACAGTATACAGTATATAAGTCACTTAAGCAGACTGTCCAGCCAGCCACATAGCTGCCATGTAGTGTCACTCAAGCAGATGGTCCAGCCAGCCTTGAAATTGTGGTGTAGCATTGCTCAAGCAGCTGGTCCAGCAAGCCTCATAGTTGCGGTGTAGCGTCGCTCAAGCAGGTGGTCCAGCCAGACTTGTAGTTGTGGTGTATCTTCATTTAAACAGTTGGTTCAGCCAGCTTCATTGTTAAGCTGTCGTGCCACTACAGCAGCTGATCCAACTAGCTTCGTAGCTGAGGTGTAGCATTGCTCCAGCAGCTGCTCCAGTCAGCCTTGTAGTTGATGTTTAGTGTCACTCAAGCAGCTGGTCCAGCCAGCCTCATAGTTGTGGTGTAGTGTCGCTAAAGCAGTTGATCCAGCCAGCTTCGTAGTTGAGGTGTAGCGTTACTCAAGCACCTGGTTCAGCTAGCCTCGTAGCTGCAGTGTAGCGTTGCTCAAGCTGCTGGTCCAGCCAGCCCCAAAGTTGCTGTGTAGCATTACTCAAGAAGCTGGTAAAGCCAGTCTCATGGTTGTGGTGTAGCGTCGCTCAAGCAGTTAGTCTAGCCAGCCTCATAGATGTGATGTTGCATCACGCAAGCAGGCAATCCAGTCAGCTTTGTAGTTGTGGTATAGCATCACTCAAGCAGCTGATCCAGCCAGCCTCGTAGGTGTGATGTAGCATCACTCAAGCAGCTGGTCCAGCCACCCTCGTAGGTGTGATGTAGCATCACTCAAGCAGCTAGTCCAGCCAGCCTCGTAGGTGTGATGTAGCATCACTCAAGCAGCTGGTCCAGCCAGCATCATAGATGTGATGTAGCATCACTGAAGCAGCTAGTCCAGCCAGCATCATAGATGTGACGTAGCAACACTCAAGAAGCTGGAGAAGCAGCCCAAGAAGCCTCTGAGCTGTGGGGGGGAGAGTCATATTTTCATTTCAGTGGGCATGATGGCAAACGCCACAGCCAGCAGGGAAACATCAAATCATACATACATAAAATACAAAACAAATGAAAATTGTTCCAACTTACACCAAAACACACCAAAATAAAACTCCACTGGTATACTGAAGATAAGAAACTGGTTATGAAGCTGCAATCATAAGGAGCAAACAGTGCAACCCAAGCAAAGTGGTTTAAACACTTCCAGGTTCTTCTCTCTGCACCTGCAGGTTGAGTAGAGGCCACGTAGGTAGATTTATGGTGGTGAGAAGGTGCACCACACGTTTGACTGGGTCAAGGCCACTGCTATCCACCTCACAGATTGACCCAACCCGCACACCTGACAAGATAAGCCAGCTATATCACCCTGCACTCCCTTATGATGACCTACAGAACATCACAGAGAGATAGGGAGGGAGACAAGAAGTCAAAGGTGATCTTACTGCTAGCATGTGACCTGCTCGCTTACTAACAGATGTTCTCAGTCTTTTATCTACTCAAACACATTTGAACACTCAGGCTTATGTTTGATGCATATCTGTGTAATATCACCACCTCCCATTTGAAAATGCCAGCTGTCGTTTACATTGTGTGAACATCTCAGTGGATACAGCAGAAATAAAATAGTTGAAAATTGTTTGCGTTTAAATACTGTTGCAGTAAAAGGGGAATTCCACCACTTTTTCAAAATGTTTGCAAAATTAAATCAATAGGATGCAAACAAAGTAATTCACAGTGAGGTGATAGGACCCTGACATCTGAAGTGTTTACCCCCTCAAGGCTGACACAAAAACATGGTATTTTCTATAATTAGATGTTTCAACACTGTTGCATTTATTTGATATACAACCCTGTTTCGGTGCTATTCAGAATGTAAATAAACTCGAAATGCAGTGATATGCAAATGATCTAAACACTATATTTAACTGAAATAGCACAAAGACAACAAATGAAATGTTGAAACTAAAAAAATATTGTTTTACATATACCCATTTTGAATTTGATGCCAGCAACACATTTCAAAAAAGTTGGGACAAGATCATGTTTACCATCAGGTCTTCTTTAACAACACTCTATAAGTGTTTGGGAACTGAGGAGACCAACTGTCTGAAAGTAAGATGTTTTTCTGTTCTTCCTTCATATAGTATTTCAGCTGCTTAACAGTATTTTTCATTTCATAATGCATCAAATGTTTTCAAATCTGGTCTGCAGCCAGGCCAGTTTAGCCATGCTGTTGGAATATATGCAGAATTAGGTTTGGCATTATACTAAATAAAAAAGTCCTTCCCTGAAAAAGACGTCATCTGGATGGCAGCATATGTTGCACCGAAACTTGTATATATCATTCAACATTAATGGTGCCCATGTGCACTAATGCACCCCTATACCATCATGAATACTGGCTTTTGAACTGTGGATGCAGCATTGAAGTGTTTTCACAGACAGTGGTTTTCAGAACTGTTTCTGAGTCCATGCAGCGATTTCCACTACAGAATCGTATCTGTTCTTAGTGCCGCGCTGCCTGAGGGCCCAAAGATCATAGCCGGGTAGTAATTGTTTTCGGCCTCGTCCCTTACACACAGAGATTTCTAAAGATTCAGTGAATATTTTAATGATATTATATACTGTAAATGATTAAATTCCTAAGTTATTTGCTACTTTACTTTTCTAATCTCGTTACTGACCTCTTTCCGATTAACCTAACTAGTTGTAAGATGTTCCACCAGGTGTTTTAACACTATACGATTTTATCCGTCTTTTGTTGCTCCTATCCCAACTTTTTTGGAACGTGCTGTTGGCATCAAATTCAAAATGGGCATACATTTTTCAAAAAAACAAAAACATTTCTCTGTTTCGACATTTAATATGTTGTCTATTTATGTGTACTATTTTCAATTAAATATGGGGTTTAAATGATCTGCCAATATCTGATCCATCATTTTCTGCTGTTATCATCTCATTATCAATATTAGGTACTTTATGGAAAATAAGCTAAAATTTTCACTACTGAATTACCACCTACTGAAACATTAGTTAAAGATTTAGTTGATCACTCAAAGCAAAAGGAGCTTCGTCTAAAGTCCAAATTAGTTAAAAGTCAACAATGTGTTTTCAACTTTGACTTTGAATCAGTTTGGTAGAATGGTCCTTACAAGCTCCAATAATATGTGTATGGTCACTAGTCATTTTTGGGAAGACATTGTGAGCCCTGATTCGCATCACCACCACTGTAAAGAAAAGTTTCTCTACAGTGCACTCAAACCACTTGACTGAGTTATGAAATCCTGAAAAATATATTCTCACATCCATTAAAGTTAAGAACATTTTTCCACCTCCTATAAAGTTATTTTGGAGAAAGCTTTGTTATAACAGTGACTGTGTTTGAATTTCAAGATTCTTGAAATTTATGATCTTTTTCTCCAACACACGTTTACTCATGCTCAAGAGTCAGTGGTGTTGAGTTGACGACAGCTAGTGAGGAGTGATATGGTAGCTCAGGCCTGCTACTTCTGGACTGACTCCATGAAGAAGTAACTCACTCTGTTTATCTCTCTTTCTCACTTTTCGCACACATATACACAAAAAGGCCCTGCCTGGTCAAAGCACACACAGATTTGCAACACCCGAGGGGCTCACACACCTCTCCGCATACACACACCCACCGTGCAAAGCAGACTGTCAGAGCGTGGGAGCAACAGTAATGATGCCCTCTGAAGGACGAGACACAGATGCTGCTGACAGATAGCAGGAGAGAGCGAGAAAAGGAGAGCGAGAAGAAGAGCGAGAGAGAGAGAGAGAGAGAGAGAGAGAGAGAGATTAGGCATGTGGAGGCTTTTTGGTGATCCAGTTTTTGAGCTCCAGGGTTGTGTAGTGATGGCTGAATACTGAATACACTGTCTGTTTGTATTCAGCATTCTCTTCCATTACAATACATAAATACATTTAGACTACATACTGGTAAGATTCTGCTGTAATTCTAGTTAATTCACACTGTTCCTCCCTATTACAAGTTGGCGGTTTATTTGCAAAATTCTCAACATTAGTTTGACTCTCTTCACCCACTGCTGCCCCCCATAATCCCATGATCTTAACAAAGAAATTTTTTGATTATCAGCTAATAACATATGTAACTTCCCACAAAATGCATGCACATCCATTTTTATCACTTATCCGTTAAGGAGACTGTTCAGTTCCATTATCCTTTAAAAGAATTTAGCAACAATGAATGTGTTTACATGCCCTTAATAATCTGATAACTGAAGAAAATCAGACTTTGTCAGCAATCCAATCAATGTGTTTACATGCACTTGAGTAGTCAGATAATGGGAAAACTCCAGGTCTATATGAGTCTCATAGTAATCACATTTCTGCTTTGCAACCGGCCAATAAACTCGCAAAAGGAGACGTGATGTAAACGTAACGTAAAATTTCGTGCCACTGCTTTTTTGTTTTAGAAAACATTGCACTTCTTGACCTGAAAATGTGAATGTACATCATCTAGAAGATGAGTCATATTTAAATACTTTATTTTGTCAAGCTTTTGCTGCGTCTCGTGACATCCACCATCTGATCTCGTACATGCGCAGACTGAGAAATCCGAAAGAAAACAGAGTAAGAGTTTACATGCACTGAGAAATCTGATTGAGTCCAGCTCTCTTTATCGGTTTACTTAATCAAAGTATGCTGTTTATACGACCATTTTCATAACCAGATAACTGTAGAAATCCAATTATGATCAGATTATAGAGTGCAAGTAAACATACTCACTCAGTTAATAACTGAGCATCACATTGGTTTATCGGTCTACTCAGGCTTTAGTAAGAGCAAAAGCATTGTGCTTGTTTTAGAAAGATAGTGAGTATTTAAAAAAATTAATGGGTAAATATTCTAAAAGCATTTGCCTAAAAATGTAAAAGGGAACTGTATTCTCAGCTCTGCCTTTACAAAATGCAACTGAATACTTAATTTCTTAACGCTGAACACATATTCTGTTTTGTCCCAACCTTGTTGAGCACTGCGCTCCCAATCCCCTTCATTGCATTATACTTTCACTCTCTGGCCACTTTATGGGGTCTACCAATCTTATGCTCTCACTGGCCACCTTATTGGGTACAACTTATTTGCAATCATTGTCCATTTTATCAGGTCCACTTACCACTTACAGGTGCATTTTGTAGTTCTGCGATTATGGATTGTGGTATATCTGTTTCTTTGCATTGGGTGCATCTCACTATGAAGCCAGCTACCCAGTTTTCTGACTGCTCAACAAAAAAGAAAAGCCCTCCAATGCCAGTGAAACTTCATCAAGGACTCTTATTATACACAATGAACCCAAACCTGCTGCTGAGTTCCTGCATCCTCTTGCCTTGATTGATCTTAAATACAGTGACTGACAAAGCTCTACTGTGATCACCACAGCAGCTGCTATCACCATGGCAAACTCCCATTGGTCACATGCTGTCATTATTTTATACCAACTCCACAAAAAGGCACAGAGCAATGCTGTTTTTTAACACCAACATTTAAATCCTGCTTGGCTGTTTCTGCTGCCTCTGGGAATTTGGATGAGCTGTGCTAGAGTCAGTATTACTTACTGAAATATATATGTAATACTGGAGAAAATACACTACAACATAGTCCTCAATCATTCACCTAGCCCTGGAAAAAGTAGGCCTGTGGTCAATTTGCTTTACATGCTGATCTATGCTTTCAGGTAAGTAGGCAGTTAAATGTAAGGTCAGCAATAACGTATTAAGATAATCTCTCCCAGCTGCCCTCCCAACCTGTAACAAGTACCCCTTGAAATGGATTTCTGGCTATGACACTGTTCTGTACAATTTGTCCCCCTTTACCCTGTTCATCAATAATCAGGACCCCCAAAGGACCACCATTGAGCAAGCATAATTTGAGTAGTAGGCCATTTTCAGAACTGCAGTGCAGACTGCTGTTGTTAGAATTTTTAAATGACCCAGTTTCACTGCTAGGCTAAGAATAGACTGCCAACCAAAATTATCCACCCAAAAGCATCCTGTGGTCAGGAACTGACCACTGATGATGGGCTAGTGGATGACCAACACAAAATGTGAAGCAATAAATGAGTTTTTTTTTACTTACTCTTAACTAAGAATGGTCCACCACCCACATAATACGTGCTCAGGTGGTTGTCTTGTGGGTGTCCTGCCCAGAGTAAGTCGATTCATATGAGTGCAAGTGGAGTCTTGAGTAGTTTAGTCTCACTATTAGCTGTAGGCATTGCACTGTACAAAATAAGCCCCTGCTAAACCCCTACAGGCTCTGCACAGTGCCAAATAAGGCCTTTAGTTATAAAGTAACCTTCAGTTTAAAGGACTGAAGAGGTCCACAAAGAGAAGTCGCTGTTTAAAGGAAAGAAGCAAAACAATATGAAATTGTTGGCTAATCTGTAGTTTATATTTCAAGCATTCTAGACAGCTAACTAGCATAAAACTAATACAGCCGAAGTTTTAGTAAGTTCTAAAGTAATGTGATCTTACTAAACTTACTTACTGACCTTACTGACGCTTCAGCTAAATTTGCTGTTGTGTTTGCTAGCAAACCTGCTAGCCAGCTGCATGCTAGCCATGCTAGCATTTCAACTCTTTCCTTTTAACATTAAAGTTACTACATTTAGCTCTTTGTTCTATTCATCAGGTTTTTCTATAACGTGGCATACAGAAACTATTGCTACTGCAATAACAACAGTGTGTGACTGTAGCAAAATTGGTGGGCAAAGTAACACACTTAAGGTTTAAAAGCTAATTTAGTCAGTTTTGACTAAATGTCTGGTCCTGGCCATTGATGAATGGGGCAAACGGGTGGGGGGGGCTAACAAATTATGCAGAGACTATAATCTAAAGATCTATAGTGCACTTATATGAAAAGCTGACCTGACACAATGTGTGAAACAAGAGTGAAAACAAGGTGTAAGTTGAGTGTAAGTTGACTATTCAGGTGTACAATTAGTGTAGCCCATCTGGTGTCATGCGCAATTTGTCCTCAATCATCACTGATTCTATGTGGATGGTGGACCATTCTCAGCACAGTAGTGACGCTGACATGATAATGGCATTTTACTTATATTGAACACCAATCAGGCATAACATTATGACCACCTCCTTGTTTCTACACTTAATGTCCATTTTATCAGCTCCACTTACTATATAGGTGCACTTTGTAGTTCTACAGTTACAGACTGTAATCCATCTGTTTCTCTGCATGCTTTGTTAGCCCCCTTTTGTTCAGTGGTCAGGACCCCCATGCACCCTGACAGAGCAAGTACTATTTGGGTGGTGGATCATTCTCAGCACTGCAGTAACACTGACGTGATGGTGGTGTGTTAGTGTGTGCTGCACTGGTCTTGAGTGGATCAGACACAGCAGTGCTGCTGGAGTTTTTAAACACTGTGTCCACTCACTGTCCACTCTATCAGACACTCCTACCTTGCCAGTCCACCTTGTAGATGTAAAGTCAGAGACGATAGCTCATCTGCTGCTGCACAGTTCATGTTGGTCATCCTCTAGACCTTCATCAGTGGTCATAGGACGCTTTTGGCTGGATATTTTTGGTTGGTGGACTATTCTCAGTCCAGCAGTGACAGTGACACATCACCACCACATCAGCGTTACTGCAGTCAGCACTGATCCCAAATAGTATCTGCTCTGTGAGGGTCCATGGGGGTCTTGACCACTGTGGAACAAGGTAAAAGGGAGCTAACAAAGTATCAGAGAAACAGATGGACTGCAGTCTGTAACTGTAGAACTACAAAGTGAACCTATATAGTAAGTGGAGCTGATAAGTGTCAAAGCACTTAATGACCAAGGGGTAAAGCAAGGTCATTTTTATTTTAGCTGTCCAGAAATGAAGCGTACTGAAAATAATCTAGTTTTTAACTCTTATTTTGAAAAATCTCTTTCAGTAAAATGACCTAGTCCATATTAATATCATGTAAAAGATGTATGCTTTATAAATGTTGAATTAAATGTTCATGAACTTGTTATAAAGTGCTTATGTAAGATGTTATGACTGTGTTATGTAGACAACCTTCAATTAGTGTTAGTGAAATATCTATTGTCTTTTCAAATGCACATACTGCCAAACACACGTACTTGTAGAAGAGTGACTTTGCAGACGGTTCCTAGAGTGCGTGATCATTTTTCTGTTTATTTTAAGACATTTCACATCTTCAGACATTAGACTTTCCACAGACTGTTGCTTAAATGCAGCTGTTGATGGTATCACACTGGTAAAGTATAATTAGGAAATAACCAGAATAATTTCAGTGACCTGTAAGCACTGCACTTAAAGTAGCAACGTGTTTGTTCTTGCTTTTTTACTTAACTTTTCAGACAGGCAAACAGGTTTGTTGAGAATATGTAATATTATAGCAATATTCCATGTGTTGAGGCAACTTTCACTGTTTCACAATTGGACACTGAGAAACTACCACGACTCGATGACTCACTATTGAGTTTTATACACAGATAAATGCAACCAGTTTTGAGCTACCTTCACTGTATTTGTGAGACCTTGCGATATGCATATCTGCAATATTTGTCAAGATTAAATACATCATACTTGTTTGCTATTTAAATAGATATACATATATTCATATACAGATATATATATATATATATATATATATATATATGTGTGTGTGTGTGTGTGTGTGTGTTCTCTTAAATTAGATTTATTTTAAGACCATAGATGTTTAATTGTTTAGCAACTGTGAACTTGACTGCAATGTAAATTAACATAAAAAGTCACCATAAATAATAGCACTTATACATTCAAACAATAGCATAATAGTTTCTCAAAATTAGTGTCAGGGTTTTAAATATTTTCTGGTGGGAAGTGCTAATGGCCAGTCTTTTCTCTGTAAATGCACATCCTTTGGAGTATTAGTTGTGTTGAGAGAAATAATGGACTGATCTCTGGACGCCTTTGTTGCTTCTTTTCACCCTGAAGTCCGTCACAGGATCACCTAACATCTCTTGTCCATCATCAACTCTGCTGGCATCTTCTGTAGTGACATGGTGGTAGCGCGTGGAAAAAGTGCGGGACAGGGATGGGAAATACACAAGAACACTTACACAACTGTTGTAACAAGACAGAGAGCTGTGATAACGCAGAACACATCAGTGTAGGGGCAGAATGAGTGGGTAGGTAGCACAACCATTACAATGTACACAACATACAGACATCACGGGACAAGGGAATCAAAGCTGGGATCCAGAGGATTGTGGGTGTCCTTAGAATAGAAGTTCTGCTGAGAGCTTGAAGATCTTGACATTTCTTTTTCACTATATTCTGCTCGTTCTTCCACCTTTCGTCCTTCATGTTATCGGCAGCCGCAGCCCTCCACCACCATGT